>NW_026596240.1:1590236-1616988 GCF_907164565.1 Psammomys obesus | reverse complement strand
CCCCCGGGCTTTGAAGTGGGCGCTGGTGTCCCCAAACTCCTTGTCTCCGTGGCTTCCGGCCTCGGAAACTGCTTTAAGAACGTGGGTGGACATGCCCTTAGGCCTTCAAGGTGACAAACAGCCGCTGACTAAATATAGCGCGAGCTGGAGAGGGCATTCCGTATTTGGAGTCTGAAAAAGATGGGTAACGTGAAATAAGTGCAGGCGCCCATCGCATTCGTTTTCCTTTCAGAGTCTTGCCTTTGGCACTTAAGGAAGGTTTATTTCACGTTTTCTTCTTGCAAGGCTTTGTCCACCGAACCGCCATGATGAGATCGGTTACAGTAAAGCTGTTATCTCTGAGTCTCAGGCTGAAGGTGCCGTCTAGTAAACAATACCCTGTTTGAGCTGCTCCTGGCCTTGGGCGCACAGCAACATAACTACATGCTCTGACAGAAGCCTCTTAGTAAAAAAGAAAAAACCCAGGAGGAGGATCAAGTCAAGTGTTGCCGTGGTTGCCCCCCCGCCCCCCAGGAAAGGGCTATGTCCCCACATCGAATGAGCTACTGCTTGTTTCAGTTGATAAATAAGGTCTTAAGGCTGTATGGCTGCGGTAGTAAAAATTCAGGACCCTGGAGCCAAGCACTGTGGTGCACTTTAATAATCCATCATTTAGTGTGAAGGCAAGAGGTTGAAGTTTGAGGCCAGCCTGGGCTACATGCAAGACGTTCCAATCCAGGGTACTGTCATAGTCAAGGAAAAATGGAATGTGCTCTAGAATGCATTTGAACATTTTCTCTATCGTTTCCCTCTTGCTGGTACTCCTTCTGTTTATAGTTATGAATTATTTTCATGGCTAATATTTTTTTTAAATCTTTGTTTCTCTAATTTGTTAGTGTTATTTAAGGTTAGAATGGTTGGTATATATAGGGCCTTGGTTCATTCAGAACTCCAAATACAGAGGTTTGTTACTAGTTACATAACTTAAGGAACTGAATATTGTCTAATAGGGGAAATGGCTTGTTCTAAGAAATTGGTAAGAATTTTAAATGGGGATGGAATAGAACAATTGTCTTTAAAATACACTGTTAAATAACTGTTATTTCCTGGTGTGGGTAGGTAGGCTTTGGGCTTTCAAGATAAATCACCATTTCTACTTTGACTTGATAAATCTGAGTTTACATGGCTGTTCATTTGGCTGGGAACTTGTTTGAAAATTATCTGAAGTGGTTAGAGGTGGAACTGAATAGGTTTAAGTTATAATGAAGTAGGATGTATTAAATGTGCTGAAAGTTCTGGGTTAACTGAATTGATAAGCTTGTGTAGTTATATATTAAGGCCACCTAGCAAGTTTTCAAGTAGCATACATCCCTGTCAAAATCAACTTAATTATTTGACCAAATAGCTCCTAATAAACAGTTAAGATCTTCTCCATACTTCATAAAATGAAGAATTGTTCGCTTCCGAGTTGTGTGGGTAGGTCAAGTGAGATTTCTCAGAGGGTTAAGAGTACTTGCTGCAAGGCTGTTGTGACTGGAGTTCCTGGGACCTAGGACACATAATGCAGAGGGCCTAAGTTGTCTTCTGTTCTCTGCATGAATGCCATGGCACAAGGCTGTGTTGTGTGTGCACAAATAATGCCGTTTATCTTAAAAATCAAGACTGTAGTCTTGACATCATGATAAGATTTTGTCATCTACAAATTCACAGCTATACTTGGCCCTTAGGTAGGATGGAAACTGCGAGTTACATGGTAGGTAGATAGGCTTAACACTAATAGTTATAGTGAGTCAGGGATTTTTTGTTTTGTTTTCCAGATAAGATCTGTGACCAAATCAGTGATGCTGTTCTTGATGCACACCTTCAGCAGGACCCTGATGCCAAAGTGGCTTGTGGTGAGAACAAAACACTTGTTTGGGAATGGAAAGGAGGGCATTTGAATTAAATCCTGGTGGGATGGGTCTGTAGTGCCAACTACTTAGGAGGGTGAAGCTTGGAGGTAGCAAATTAACTGTCCATGTGGGGAATTTAGTAAGACCTTGTATCAAAAATAGATCTTGAAGCCTGGGGATATAGCATGTATAACATGACTAAATTCCTCAATTCCTCTCCACTCATTAATATTTTAAGTATAAATTTCTGTTTTATTAGAAACTGTTGCTAAAACTGGAATGATCCTTCTTGCTGGGGAAATTACGTCCAGAGCTGCCATTGATTACCAGAAAGTAGTTCGTGAAGCCATTAAACACATTGGATATGATGATTCTTCCAAAGGTGTGTTTTAAAGATGCACTTTTCCTATAAGCTTTTTTGCAGGCATAGAATCTGATGCTGGTGGGAGAAACTTCTAGAATGTTCTTTACTGATTGCATTAACCATATCCTCTCTGCTTCTGATTCAGCCAGTTCTGTTCTCTAAAGTGTAACAATCAGTGTATAAGAAGTCTCCTGTCCTACAAATAAAAGATTCATGTCAGTAGAATGGCCAGACATGATACACCTATAAATTCAGCTTCTGGAAGTCAGGCAGGCATTAGCAGTTGTAGTTTTAGGCTAGCCAAGTTACGCCTTGTTTCAAACCATAATATAGAGGGGTTAATTATGTGAATATGAATGTGGTCTCTTAAAATACTGTGTCATAGATCTTTGTTGCCATCAGTATTTTTTTTCCCTTTCACTTTACCCTTTCATTTAAAGAAGTGCTTGACCACTTTGCTTTAGCATGTCTAAATTGCTAGCAATGCAGCACTACTGTTAGCATCTTGGAGTTGTCAGTTGAAATACCGTGTGTTTGACTATAGGGTTTGACTACAAGACTTGTAATGTGTTGGTTGCCTTGGAACAACAGTCACCAGATATTGCCCAAGGTGTTCATCTTGACCGGAATGAGGAAGACATTGGTGCAGGAGACCAGGTATTGTGATAGTTTATTGACATCTCTTTTAGCACTAAAATCTGAAGCTTGGGTTGATCACTTTTCCCTTCTTTTAGGGTTTGATGTTTGGTTATGCCACTGATGAAACCGAAGAGTGCATGCCTTTAACCATCGTCTTAGCACACAAGCTCAATGCCAAACTGGCTGAACTACGCCGCAATGGCACGTTGCCTTGGTTACGTCCAGATTCTAAAACTCAAGTAAGTGGTGATCTTTAAACCTGTGTTTGTCTCAAATTACATTACAATTCATTTGTTTCTTTTTGCTATATTTAAACTCAGGGTAGAGAACCCACTACTAGAGCTGTTTGGTTGAACAAGTGTTCTGATCTATTTTGTATTCAAGGTGACTGTGCAGTATATGCAAGATCGAGGTGCTGTGCTGCCCATCAGAGTCCACACAATTGTTATATCTGTTCAGCATGATGAGGAAGTTTGTCTTGATGAAATGAGGGATGCTCTAAAGGAAAAAGTGATCAAAGCTGTTGTACCTGCGAAATACCTGGATGAGGATACAATTTACCATCTACAGCCAAGTGGAAGATTTGTTATAGGTGGACCTCAGGTAATATATTAAATGCTTTGTTTATTATTTGTTACTTAAATTTTGGCTACCACCATCTTTTTTTTTTTTTTTCCTAGCTACCCAACTCTCACGCACTCCCCACCACACATGCATCGTATCTTGTGTAGCCTAGTACCCTAGAATTCACTGTGACTCTGATGTCATGACTGTGCAGCTAGCCTTCAACATTTTGTCCTGCCTCAGCCTCCCAAGTGCTGGGGTTCTGGGTGTGAGCTAGTGTTGGCTGCACAGGAATCTTAAATGATTCCTAATAGCTTAATCAAGAACCACTTAGTTGAAAGATAATATGGCCAGGCGTGGGTGATACACATTTTTTATCATGGCAGCAGGTTGATCTTTGTGAGTTAGAGACCAACCTGGTTTACAAAGCAGGTTTTGTCTTGAAAAAAATCAAAAAGAAAAGATTATAACTTAAATCCTATAATTTCAGGGTGATGCTGGTTTGACTGGCCGAAAAATCATTGTGGATACTTATGGTGGTTGGGGAGCTCATGGAGGAGGGGCCTTTTCAGGAAAGGATTATACCAAAGTGGACCGCTCAGCTGCTTATGCTGCCCGTTGGGTAGCAAAATCCCTTGTTAAAGGAGGTCTGTGCAGAAGGGTTCTTGTTCAGGTATGTAGTGAATATGTACAGGGGAGAAGGGTATTCATTAAAATATTCTATATACTTCCCTGTTTTATAATAATGTATCACTGACTTTTAGGTGTCTTATGCTATTGGAGTTTCTCACCCATTGTCGATCTCCATTTTCCATTATGGTACTTCTCAGAAGAGTGAGAGAGAGCTGTTAGAAATTGTAAAGAAGAATTTTGATCTTCGCCCTGGGGTCATTGTCAGGTAAAGATGGTAAAGCCTATTGCTAGTGAGAAATAGGAGGGTGGTGGGCATGTACACACCGAAATCTTAGATGAAGGTAGACTCATTGTGTCGGGAACAAATTTTAACTGGAATATGCCGATATTTTAAATTGCCTGGAGAGGGACCTCGTGTTCTGTTCTGTGACTTAGAATAACATCCTAGAAAGTTCTCTATGGTTAATTCTGAGCTTTGTTATCTTAACTACATTAAGAAATAATGAGCTATGGTGGGATGTTCAAAGTTACAAAGAAAAAACCATAGTGGGCAGTAATTGGATCTTGGTAAGTACAAGTGGAATTTCTGAGAATAAGTTTTCATATTTGTCAAGCCAGGGCTGGAAAACAACTATAGTTACTAATAAGGACTGCAAAGAATTTGGACACAAGGGAAGTAAAAAGTAACACTTTTGCCATGAACTTTTTTCCTAGCAAACCCCAGGGAGAACTGAACTCACTTGCCAGAGCTCTTGAAATGAGTCTTGCTGATTGTTTTGCTTTGTTTTAATTTAATGCTACGTATTAAGTTATGAACTTGTATATTCCAGGGATCTGGATCTGAAGAAGCCAATTTATCAGAGGACTGCAGCCTATGGCCACTTTGGTAGGGACAGCTTCCCATGGGAAGTGCCCAAAAAGCTTAAATACTGAAAGTGTTAGCCTTTTTTCCCCAGACTTGTTGGCGTAGGCTACAGAGAAGCCTTCAAGCTCTGAGGGAAAGGGCCTTCTTCCTAAATTTTTCTGTCCTCTTTCAGCTCCTGATCAGTTGCAGTCACTCTAATCAATGACATGAATTTTAGCTTTTGTGGGGGACTGTAAGTTGGGCTTGCTATTCTGTCCCTAGGGGTTTTGTTCACCATTATAATGGATATAGTGAGCATAGGTGATCCATGTAACTGCCTAGAAACAAACACTGTAGTGAATAATGCTTTGAAATCGAACCTTTGCCCTATCACCTAGTCCTCCAAAGTCCTAATTGCAATTACTTTCCCACCAGATGCTGAAAATGTCCTTGTAATGTGCACGTAAAGTACTTGTAGTTTGACTATAGACTGGCAATGCCACAGCCCTGTCAGCATGAATTTGTAATGTCCTGAGCTCTTATTTATTGAATGTGAAGTCCCTTCCCTTATACCTCCCTGTAACTCAGTCCTTTCTAATTATGTAGTTCTTTCTGTCAGGGAGTGTTCCTGTCCAGTCAATCTTGCATGAAACAGAAGTTTCACTTGGAGCTCTAGCCTGACTTAAAAAAGGCAGTTACAATTAAACCATCTCCCTGGTGCTTATGCTATTCATTGCCACCTCTTAAACAGCACCAAGTCAGAAATCTTACCACTTTTCAGCTGTCTTTGGAGGACGTACGTAATAAGGTTTTATTTAGTAAACCAATCCTATGCATGGTTTCAGCACTAGCCAAACCTCACCAACTTCTAGTCTAGAAAAACAGGCACTTGGCACCCTTGTGATGTCATACAGAGAAGTCACAGGGCAGTACCTGAGGGTCTGTAGGTTGCACACTTTGGTACCAGGTAACTTTTTTTTTTTTTTCTTTATAAGAAAGACAGTACTCCACACTGCACAATAGCTCCTCCCAGGGTTTTAACTTTGTTTTATTTTCAAAACCAGGTCCAATGAGCTTTCTGAACAGCTGGTGTAGCTACAGAGAAACCAGCTTCCTTCAGAGAGCAGTGCTTTTGGCGGGGAGGAGGAAATCCCTTCATACTTGAACATTTTCTAATTGCTTATTTATTGTATTCTGTGGTATGGCGTAAGTACAGAGAAGCCATCACCTCAGATGGCAGCTTTTAAAATTTTTTTTTCTCAACACCATGATTCCTTTAACATGTTTCCAGCATTCCCAGGTAGGCCAAGGTGTCCTACAGAAAAACCTTGGGTTAGACCTACAGGGGGTCTGGCTGGTGTTAACAGAAGAGAGGGCAGAGCTGGTGCAGCTGGCCATGGAGAAAGCTGACTTGGCTGGTGTGGTACAGAGAAGCCAGCTTGTTTACATGCTTATTCCATGACTGCTTGCCCTAAGCAAGAAAGTGCCTTTCAGGATCTATTTTTGGAGGTTTATTACGTATGTCTGGTTCTCAATTCCAACAGTTTAATGAAGATCTAAATAAAAAATGCTAGGTTCTACCCAAACTGTCCATCACTTGTCCATTAATGCTTTCTGAGTTAAATTTTATGTCCTCTTACAGCACCTGCCACCCATTGCCAGCAATAAAGTTTTCAACCAGGTCCATACATCACAGTGCATGTGGAGGTCAGGATAAATAGTGTTTATTCATAGTCAACAACATAATCCTGGAAGTCAACACTTACATGTCCATGGGCTTTAAAGTGCCTTTCTTCCCGATAAGCACTCAGGTGGCTAAAGCAAGTAGATTGTTGAGTTCAAGGCTAGCCTTTTTAAATTTATTAAATTAGTAATTAATTTGCCAAAAGTGTAGTTTATGGCAAACAAACCTTGCTGTGGTATCTGATAAAAGTTCAGTGGCTATCCATGGACTTGGAGATGAGGGAGGGTGGGATTGGGATGGGGCTACAGCTGAGATACAAAGTGAATGAACTAATATAAATAAAAATGTAATTAAAAGGGAAAGAAAGTTAAGCGGTGTCAAGCTAGGCAGTGGTGGTACATGCCTTTAATCCCAGCACTCCAAGAGGCTGAGACAGGCAGATCTTGAAGGTGAGGCCAGCCTAGACTACTGAATTCAGAACTGCATAGAAACCCTGTCCCTCAAAAGAAAAGGGGTGGTGGTTCTGGGAACTTCATGATCTTCCTGCCCCCTCTTAGAAGTCTTAAAAATCCCAGTTTGGCTCACAACAGTAACAGGGCCAAGTATGTTTGGAAATATTAAATGCATAAACACAAGCTTAAGCCAGGGAGAACAGAAGGAAGAGAGTAGAAGCAGGAGTGCAAGACTTAAGGCCAAACATGAAGTGTTTGCTAGAGATAGTGAAATAGGGTAATTTGGCTGGATGTTCAAAGCTAGGACTCTAGGCTTCTACTAGTTGTATAACCTAACTTCTTTGGCAATACTATTACAGCTTTCTCCAACCAGATAGGGTCTCCCTTCCCATGCTGGTCTTGAACTGATCTTGCCTCTGCTTAGACAACAGATGTACACCAGAGCCCCCACTTAAGCAGTGGTGAGGACCAAACCTAGGCCTTTGTACACAGTAGACTAGTCCTCTATCAACTGAGCTCCATCTCTAGCCCAAGCAGCTTAACAAGTTAATGATCTCATTTCCACTTAATTCATTCCGACATTTTTCTTGGGAAAGTCTTGTAGTAAATCAACATGGAAGCATTATCCTTGTACAAACTTAAGTACTTTTGCATGAAAGACAACTGTCCTGAACAAAAACTTTTTCCCTACTAGCCAAGGATGACAGGTTAAGGAAACGGCTGACCTTGGAAAGGATATGGTGCCAAGTTGTATTTCACAGTGTTATTTTAAAGGAAGATAGTGAAATGTTAACGAGTGTTTTTTCTGTTAGAAAATGATGAGAGCTCCCTGTGCATGGCCATCAGCTAGATGCAATTATGCATTAAGCTGGACTTTTTAAAAGGTGGCGTTCCTAACTAGATTCCAATATAAAGGGTGAAGGAATAAAGGGGTAGTAGAGATAAAAATAAGATGAATAGAAGATGGACATGAGGCTTGACAAATGTAAGGAAAAGGGAAAACCTCAAGGCTTATGACTCGGCCATGACTTGGGTACCATTCACTAAGCCGATTTATACTAGAGCCATCTGGCTTCCCTATTTGGTACTGCTATTCTGTTGCCACTGAATGGTACTACAAAACTTGCTGACTACAAATAGGAACTGTAAACATAAAATTAATTTGTGCATTTAGTATTTGATCATCCTAATCACTTGGAATTAACACGAGTTTTAAGCTATGCTGCTTTAGCTTTACTGTCTGGCTCTGAAAATTATAAGCAGCAGGGTATAGGGCAACAGATTTCAGTTAAAATTTTCAACCCACTCCTGGATGCCTTTGGGTAAATTTTATCTGATTTCCTTTCTTCAAAGGTAAAGTGAAAATAAGGCCAATGCTCAAAGTACTAGATACGATAATTCAAGTACACCGCTTCAAACAGTATTAGGTACACAGCAAGCACGTGGGTTCTGCTATATTCATTGTAAATTTTTTTTTTTTTTCCTGAAGAGCCAGTCAACTTAAAAATGACTATTATAAGCCAGGCAGTGATGTCCCATGCCTTTAATCCCAGCACTTGGGAGGCAGAGACAGGTTGGAGAAACCCTGTATTGAAAAAATGAGAACAAAGTTGACTTAATCCTTTAAGAGGACAGTTCGTATTGCTCCTAGAAGCCCTCAATCTTGAGATTCAAATTCTCTGTTGCCTCGGGTCCTGTCATCTTTAACATGTAAAGGGAGAAAAAAACCCTATGTTTAGTGATGTACGTGTAATCACAAGGCTGAAGCAGAGGAACTACCGTGAGTTTGAGGCCAACTTGGGCTGTATTGTGAAAGCCTGTCTCAAAATAGATTATATTTTGCCAAAAAAATGTCCTTTGCATAGATGATAAGCCTGTAACAGACCACCCCACACCTGCACAGAACATCTGGACTTCTCAGAACTCAGAGTGCACATGCTCAAAATCTGGTTCTGAGGGATTAGGATTTGATGAATCAGTTTTTGAAGCACTTGACTCATCAACTTGTTCAAATGGTCGCAAGTTCGCATATGTCACCTCTTGGGCTAGCTGCTCTAGGGAAGGGCGGCCTAATAGCAGATTTCGGAGTGAAATTCGAGTCATCAGGAAGCTGAAAATAAAAAAAAAGTTAAACATTGTCTAAATTTATGTTAATACATAACAAAGCCTGACAAGATTTTAGGGTAGAAGAGGAATAACCATGAAGAGGTTAAACAGAACAGAGGGGGTAAGATCCCTAGGAGTCCCTACTATTAACCCTCACTAAGGCAAAGGAACCAAACTTAAAAACACCTAATGGCAAGGACAAATGCTTGGGTGAGTCAAACTTACCTGCGTCGAAAGATGTACAGCTTTCGCAGCAAGAAGCGAAGTAGTCGCTCGTGGAAAGGGCTATTTCGCCGGCGTTCTATTTCTTGGCGCTTCCGCTGCCGTCTCAGAAAGGTCTGGACCAGAGGTGTTGGCTCAGGGCCCCCTTTTACTTCCCCTTCCAAAAGAGGCTGAAGTTCTGGAGGCAGGGGCCCCGTTTCTGTTCAGAAGACAACAAAAAGGAACCAATGAGATGAACCGCTCTCATTCAGATAAGCCCTTTCCAAACAACTGGTGGCATCAAGCACTCCTGTACATGGTTTAAGTCCTCTAACCTGACTTCTGAAACTGCAGACTTTCATGCACTCACCACTTCCATTCTCCACCTTCTCCTTTAATTCTTGCAGATAGGCCAGGTCTTGCTCCAGTGCAACCTCAGTAGTATTGACATAGATGTACATGTAGCAGGAAGGACTAGATGATACAGTGTAGACTTTATGGTACTCCCCAGCAGGCAACTGAGGAGGAAACAAAAGACACATCCCATTCTAACTTCCCTAGCTAGCCTATGGCCTCACTACTCTAATCCTAGGGGCACTCTCTTTTCCTGTGTCTTGGACTCCGAAGTAATGGCCTCCAGAATATAGATAAAGTTGTTCACAGCCTCAGGGGTCTTTTTTTTTTTTCTTCTCCCAGTGTTTAATAGTGTTTTGAGTTCAGTCTCACTGTGTAGTCCAGACTAGCCTGTAATTCTGTCTTTCTGCCTCAGACTCCCAAGTCCTGAAGTTGACAGCCATATGCTTCCATTACTGTGCTGGTAAAGATTTTTTTTTTTTTTTTTTGGTAATAAACCCTGCTCACCTAAACTTCATACCACTTCTAAAGTTCTTGTTTTGTGGTACTAAATTCCCTCTCTTTATCACTGTCAGCCCCAGAAAATACCTGCATTTTTTCTCCTTCCTGAAGAGTCTGGTTTTTCTGTTCTGCCACCAATTCCACAGTGACCTCTCCCTGCAGCAGTTGGATGCTAGTGTTGCCCAGGTCTTCACTCACAAAATTCTCCAGGTGAAGCCCTGCCAGGGGCAAGAGAGTTCACCATCCCACCCCACATCAGGAGAACAGAGACAATACACCTTTCACCTACACAGCCCCCTCCCTACCCCATCACAGGCAGTGTCTCTGGCCAAGGAAGCCACGGAAAGATGGGAAAGCTCCTCTCACTTTCCTCATACCGGGGAAATCTGCAATGAAGACCACCTCAGTGTGGTTGTCCAGACTGCTCTTAATATCCTGTAACTTGGTCCTCCAGGGAGATAAGTCCATCAAGAGTGGCTGCACCCACGGTGTGCGCTGGAAGGGGGACCAGACAGCCTGCACGATGTCCACACGAGGGTCAAAAAGCCTTAGAAAAAGAAACCATGTTCTGAGGAGGCCACGGCCACCCACCCACCAAATTTCTGTTCTGCTCCTTTCACCTCTGAACCCCGCAGAGAGGGAATAGGGTTTCCCAAAAGGAGAAATGCTGCTGTCCATGTGTTATTGCCAGTCCAGGGCAGAGAGAAGGGAAAAGAATGTGAGTTAGTGGCCACCTGAAGAGAAGGCATGTGTTAACAGTGTCTGAAACAGCCAGTTCACTTTTCTCCTAGATGATGGTGCCCCCTGCTGGACACAACCAGCTATGCCCACAACCAGATCAATCCCCACATGCACTACTAGACTGAGAGAGACAACAGACTTGTACAAGCAAGACAACTGGGGAGACCTCAGCTTTTCACTAGGCAAAAATAACTGTGCTTCATCTTCCCCTGTCTCTGCTCCCCTTGCCCACCTCTGCTGGAAGCGGTCATTGATGGAGACCCAAATATCAAAGTAGATCTGGGGCTCAGTGACATTGTACTTGGGAAGTAGGAGGCTCAGGCAAGTGGCATATTGCTTCAGCATGTCTGCATGATCCTTCCATCGCCGGCTCTGTGTGAATACCTGCCCCAAACCCCCATATTAGTCCCACTGTGTCACTGTCAACCTCCAAGACATGCACCGCCAATAACACAAAGATCTCTGCCTGCCGCCTAATTTGACCAGGAGAGAGAAAAAATGAAGTTGTCTTCAGAGACAAACTTTTCATTGCTAGGTATTTACTTACCTTTACAAAACATAATCTTGTTTTTAAATATTTACTTATTCATTATGTATACATTCTTCTGCCTGCATGTACAGCTGCACCAGATCTCACTATAGATGGTGGTGAGCCACCATGTGGGTGCTGGGAATTGAACTCAGGACCTCTGGAAGAATAGTCAGTGCTCCTAACCTCTGAGCCATCTTTCCAGCCCCCAAAAAAACATAATCTTGATTCAAAACAGTGACAAACTGTCTCATCTCTATCCATAGTATAAAAAAAAAATAATAATAACTGAAAATATGATCTGGTGGACTCCAGAGGTCCAAAGTTCAATTCCCAGTAACCACATGGTGGCTTACAACCATCTATAATGAGATCTGGTGCCCTCTTCTGGTGTGCAGACAGAACACTGTATACATAATAAATAAATCTCTCTTTAAAAAAAAAAAAAAGATCTGATGAGATGGTTCAGCAGGTTAAAAACACTTGCCATGAAACCCTGTTGCTAAATTACCAGAACTCGCAAAGCTACAGAAAGAACTGACTCCATAAAGTACTCTCCACATGCATGTGTCTCTCTCATGTACATACACACACACTCATATACAAACGAACACACACATGCAATTTTTTTAAAAATTACAAAGGTTCCAGGATGAGGATGTAGCTCAGTGGTAGACTATGTGCTTAACGTGTCAGCCCTGGGTCCAGCATTAAAAAAATAAGTTTCCATCTGATTTTGGAGAATGTGCAGGGACCCAAATTTATTTTACTTCATGGTGTGTATAGGACAAAATAAGTCCCCAGGGGCCTCTGAAGGACTGACTGGCAGGACCAGATGTCTCACCCCAGGGTTAAGGTAGCCCAGCTCGCCAGTGAGGCCATCACGGTAGGTGATCTTTATATGCTGGTGGGAGCGAGAGTGCACCATCATGTCCCAGGAATAGCCGTAGAGCCCATTCGTCCAGTTGTTGTAACCCTGGGAAGAGAGAGCAGACAGCATCCGCTTGATGCTTCTTAGACCACCTAATCCTCCAACAAGGAAGACTGAAAAGCCAAGTCCTTCCCCAATCCTGCAGCATCTGCCACAGCCCACACCCAGCCTCTGCGGCGTGTGTAAGGATGTTACAAACCTGGGTGAGGAAATGGGAATAGGGCAGGAAGAGCTGCTCCAGAAGGTAGAGCAGAGTGAAGACAGCTCCCAGCTGGTGACGCAGCCCTGGCTTCTGACTGGCTTTGGCTCGGCCCCTCTTATACACACAGGAAGCACTGGGCTGAGGAGCAGCTTTGGCAGGCAGCAGCTCTTGCAACCTTTTGGGGCATCGGGCTACCAGCTTTCGAGGCCATTCAGTTGAGCAGAAGAGAAGGCTGCTGGCCAGCATGACATAGGGAAACATACCTAGGAAAGCAGGGAGAAAACATGCCACTATGGTCAGACTCCCTCCATCACCTTCCCTTATCAAGTGCCTCTACAGTATTTTACTTTAATGAGTTGTGTCTTTGTTTCCTTAAGAGAGAGCCTCATGTAGCCAAGGCTGGCCTAAACTCAGTATGCAGCTGAAGATGACCTTGACTAATCCTTCTCACTCTACTTCCCAAGTGCTGGAAGTGGAGGTGAACGCCAGCACATCTGGTTCCCTGTGGTTCTGGGAGTGGACCTTGAGTCTCCTAGGGATGCGCTGTTGCAGCTGAGCTGCAGCCCACCCTTAACCTGTGCTTCCCACAGGCCTCCCTGTGCCACACACCGCGCCCACACGGCCCAGCACTCTCATCTTATTCCCACTTCACAGTCACTGCATTGGGTTCAACCTAGCTCCTGCACCCACCGCCATCTCCCACCTGCTCTCAACACGTCTCTCCAGTCACGCCTCACAGCCCCACAGGGACTGCTGCCCACCACCACGCAGGTACTGACCTATGCTGAAGAGCTGCGAATTCATGCAGTGAAAGTAGGACACAAAAAAGAGGCCAATGGATCTTGAGGCATCAAAAAAGAGCAGGAAGCCAGCTGAGAGGTCAAGGAGAAGCCCGCACCAGTGTACCACCAGCAGGCTCGTCAGCTCCTCAGACAACACCAGCCTGCAGACACAGGGACAAAAGTCCAGAGCCAGCCAGCTGGGTACCCAGCAGCCACAGCACAACTGCAGGGGGCGCTGCAGCACCTGTCCCTGATGAAGGTCTGCCCCCCCAGTGGGCTGCTTCCAAATTCCTGCTCTGCTGAGTTCCTGCCTGGCTTCCCTCAATGATGGCTGATGATTAGGGTGGACTGGATGTGTGCGCCAAATAAACCCTTTCTCCCCAAACTGTTTTTGGTCGTGGTCTTATCACAGCAGTTGAAAGCAAAGTTGGACACTATGTCACCTAGTTCTGATTCATTTTTCTCTTTGACCATCTATTGCATAGAGTCTCCTTTAATATCATTACTCTTATCTTTTAATATCAGGACTATGCATCTGGCTGAAGAGGAAGATAAGGTGAATATCAGATAACAGGTTACAGACACCCAGCAGATGAGTGACCCACTCAGTAACTGTGCCCCCAAAAGGCCTCTGTCCTGACTCTACTCACTTGAAGGGACTAAAGAGCCAGTGCCGGGACAAGTGTTCCATGGAGTAGCCCTCAACCCAGTCTGCATCCAGCTTTTTCACACCCGCAATGAAATACACAATGAAGATCTGAAAACACAAAATGTAGCAGGACTGTGTAAGCAAAACCCTCTGTGTCTCTGCAGAAAGCTCTGTGGTTAAGAACACTTGTCGCTTTTACAAAGGACCCGGGTGTAGTGTCCAGCACCCACATCGGGCAGCTCAGAACTGCCCATAACTCCAGTTCCAGGGCATCCTCTGGTCTCTGTAGGCACTGTATGCTCACAGAACACATCCAGGCAAGCAGGCACACATGCTTACATAAATAAAAAGAAATGAAACTTAAAATTACATTAAAAGTTCTCATCTCAGCCAACGCCTAAGAAAGAACAGATTCATTCCTCTAATCATCTCATAGATTCATCCAACAAGCTAAAGAAAAGAATTCTACCTATGCCAGGCACATTAGGCATAAAGGTAAAGTAATGAAAGCACAGAAGTGACTTTCTCATAAGGATTCTAATCCAATATGGACAAGGTACGATTCACTCCACGGTGGGGTGGAAACTCGGAGACTAAGGAATTGGAAAAACAGAAGGGCCCATCTAGTTTTTAGCAAAAGGAAAGAGAAATAACCAGAGCCAACAAGGTGGCTTTGTAGGTGTAAGTACACTGACGGGTCAATGCGCGGGACCCATGTAAAGCAGGGACGGTGGCGTTTATCTGTAATCATTCCTACAGTGTGATGGGAGGCTGAGACAGGAGCGTCACCTAGAAGCATCACCTAGGGTCAGCTAGCCTGCAGTGTGCAGCAGGGCAGAAACATCGAGAGAGGCCCAGCCTCAGCACGTAGATGGGAGAAGCAACTCCCGAGAGTTATCCTCTGATCGCCACATGTATGCCATAGTACACGTACATGCATAAGCAAACACACACACACATCATCATCATCATCATCATCATGATCATCATCATCATCATCATCATCATCATAATAATAATTAAAAAAATATCTTTTTGAGATTAGGCCTTACTCTATAGTCCTGGCTTGCCTAGAACTTAGTGTATAGACCAGGCTGGCCTTAGACTCACGGAGATCCTCTGCCTCTGTCCCTGAGTGCTGAGATTAAAGTGTGTACAAGCATGCCTGGTTATATAAATAAATAATTCTTTGAAAAAAAGAAAGAAGAGCTGTGTGGTAGTACTGCATGCCTATGATTCCAGCACTCAGGAGGCAGAGGCAGGTGGATCTCTGAGTTTGAGGCCGGCTTGGTCTAAAGAGTGAGTTCCGGGACAGCCAGGGCTACCCAGAGAAACCCTGTCTTAAAACAACACAAAGCAAGAAAGAATGTAGGGAGAAAAAGGAGAGGGCCTCTGACCATTGCTGACCATAACAGCTCAGAGGAGCCCCTTCCCCATCTTGAAATCCTACACCTTGGCTGGGAGATGCGCAATGGTAAAGCGTTCTCCACAAATGCACGAGGGCCGAAGTGTGACTCCCCTGGACCCATGCAAAGGGCATGGTACTGTGCATCTATATTGGCAGCTCCTACAGCAAGCTAGAGATGGTGACAGGAAATCCTTGGAAGCTCATGGGCCAGCTAGCCTGGCAAAGGCAGCCTCAAACAACAAAAATATGGAGACCCTGTGCTCAATCCAGGTGGAAGGGGTACACACACAGGCTCACACGAACACACACGCATCCACGCAGACACACAGGCACACACACGCTTCCATACCTGACCTCGCAGGACTGTGTAGTTCCAGAGGGGCACGTGGGCGTTTTTCTTTCGAGCATTCAGCAGGCCATCCACAGACCTATGGGAACGAGGTAAAAACATCAAGGAAGGTCTCTTGGTCCAGCCACATTCCCACCCTCCACTTGGGCCGGTCATAAGCATCTCAGAAATAGCTCTCCCTCCCTCCCCGTCCTGGGAGGCCCTGAGGCCCTCTGAAACACCTGAGTAAATCTCCCTCTCCCTGGAACATTGTGTTGACAAGGGAGTCTCTCATATCACAGACTGGTCTCAAACTCACTAGCTGAAACTGGCCTTGAACTCCTGATCTTCCTGCCTCTATTTCCCAAGAGCTAGAATTAGAGGAGTGTGCCATCATGGCTGGCAATATGAGTACACTGTAACAGTAATTACTGCTACTAAGATCATGAAAGACTACTACTACAGATGTTCTATAGCCGATAGAGTAATAGCAATAGAGCCATTAGAAGATGAAAAGAGCCTTAATCTGAAAATGTATTTAATATACATAACCTGTGACTCTCACATCACGGCCTATATACTATATTAAATGTGCTCAGAACACTAGCAATAGCCTATAAGCAGGCAAAATCATCCAGGACAGGGCCTATCTTATAATAAAGGGTTGACTATTTTATTGAATACTAGGTCAAGTGAATAAGAGAGTAGTACAGGCACGCTGTCACCACCATGTCAAAAAAAACACTGAAAATGAACTGTTGTGTTAAGTCCTAAAAATAGAAACTTCAGTATAGCAGACCATAGTGTGTCCACGCCTACAATTCCAGCCTCAGGAGGCAAAGGCAGGAGAACTGCTGAAAATTTGGAGCCACTAAGGTCTATACAAAACCTGACTCAAAACAACTACACACACACACACACACACAGACACAGACACATACACACACACACACACACACACACACACACACACACACAGTTTCTATTGGCTCACTCTTCAGTTTGTCCTAATGAATCAGACCGGGCTCAAAGTTGTAACAGAAGTGACAAGAGGAACAAACTTGAGGGAGTGATTGAAAAACCCAAAGGAGTGGCTGGAGAACCGGCTCAGCTCAGCACTGAGTTACTTCCTGGAGCCCACAAAAGGTGGGTTGTCTTCTGGCCTCTGCACATGCACCATGACATGCACCCCTTGCTCCTCTACCCTGTGCTCCCACCCCACACTAATAATAATACAACTAAAAAATAAAAACAGGCTGGGCATGGTACACACACTTTCAGCCTCAACGCGCAGGAGACAGAGGCAAGCAGACCCCGTCCGTGAGTCTAAGGCCAGCCTGGTCTACATAGCAAGTTCTAGGACTACATAGTAAAACTGTGTCTCAAAAAAAAAAAAAAAAAAAAAAAAAAAAGGAAGTAAACAAATAAAATACTCCCCAGCAAAGTAACACCCACATCTTCCCATATATTGCAGAGCACAGATTAACATTTATAAAACTGGATGCCAGGATCCAATGCTAGAGGACTCCTGATTTTAAATTTTATCCTGAGAGAACTAAGAACACCAGGCTACTAACAGCAGATTTATTCTGAGGCAGAAACTAAGCAGGAAGACGTTAGGGAGAAGTGGTATACACTGTGGTCAAATACACTAGACACACAGTCAAGGAATGGGCCTCTTTGTTTCCGTCCTGCTGTGCGAACTCAGGCAGATTCTTCATTTCCCCAAGTCTTCTTCATCTACAAAACCAGTTCAGCTCTAGGGACCTCACGTTTGTTTGTTTGTTTTGAGACAAGGTCTCATTATATATATAGCCCTGGCTGGCCTCCCCTTCAAAGCAATCCTCTTGCCTCAGCATCCCACAATGCTGGGCATGAGCAACTAAACCTGAGTCCTCAGAGAGTTGTCTCGGTTTTGTTTTGTTTTGAATTTATGTACACGGGTGTTCTGCCTCCGTGTGTATCTGTCATGAATGTCAGATCTTCTAGAACTGGAATCACAGACAGTTGTGAACTGCCATATGGGTGCTAGGTAGTTGAACTGAACCCAGCAGTCTGAAAGCGCAGCTAGTGCTCTCAGCTGCCAAGCCATCTCTCCAGCCCCTTCATAGGGTTTTAATTAGAGAAAAAAATTAAATATGCCTGCTGTATACAAAGCCCTGACTATGTGATAGGCAATTTTTTTCAAATTGTCTAAAAGTCACAAAAATGGATCTAGGAGGTGGGAGAGACCTGTCAGAACGCCTGTTAATTCTCTAGATCAGAGAGACACCCTCAGTCGGTTTCAAGTTCCATGAAGGTGGGAACTGGGGTTTGGGGATGTAGGCTGGTGGTGCGCGTGCTCAGCGTGCAGGAAGCCTGGGCCATCCCCAGCCCAGGTGCGCACACAAAGCTTTACAGGAGAGAAACATGTACCCTGCTGATGTGGTGAGCCGTCTCCATCTGGCTCATGATGATCCACGCCTGTGACTCACTAAACAATGGGAAAGCCTCCTTAAGGTCTCGGGCCCCACCACCCTGGCTCCAAGGCTTGTCCCCACCGCCCCTAAGAGATGGTCACCTATGCCAGAGATGGAGTGGTTACTTTCTCCTAGGACAGCACTGCTGAGCAACCCTGGTGGCCCCTCTCCTCTTGGTTTCTGCTATCATTTCCACCTCACAGCAACTTCTACGTTTGGCTCTAATTCTGCTTTTCTGGGCTCACACACAGAAAGTAAAGTCTGCACCCCAGGAGTGTCTGTAAACAGCTATGTCTGGCTTTAGTCTTCTCTTCTTCTAAGAGGATTACAGGAGTGGTACATCAAGGTACCTAGAGAGATATGGAAAAAGGAAAGGGGTGGGATGGAGCCATTTTCCTGTGTCCCTGCAATCACTCAACCTGCTGGTCCTACCCCTTCCCAAATCCACCCAAGTCAGGCAAGCAATACAGCTGAGAAGCTGAGCACATCAAGCCTACTGACCTGAGCTGGGTTCCCAGAACCCACATGGGAAAAAGTGAGAACAGGCTCCCCTAAGTCAAAGCATGATCTCATAACCAGACTTTGTTAAACTTGGTTAAATATGTCTACTGAGCATGAAGGCCCATACCCACAATTCTAGCACTCAGGAGGCTAGCACAGGAGAACAAATTCAAGGTCAGACTAGACTACAGAGTGAGTTCAAGACCAGCCTGAGATACAGCAATACATATCTCATTTCAAGCCCCCTTCTCCCCACAAAACCCAAAACACCAATAAAATTGTGCTGTGGGTCAATTTCTAAGGCTTCAGTGGACCCTATCTCTCTGGTAAGCATCCTGACTCAGACACATCTTCCCTCTAGTTCCCAAGGCTACTACATACCAGTAGCGGTTTGCATCCATGAATGTCAACTGAAAGGCCAACAAACCATACAGATAGGAGTGGTTGTTCCACGATGTCTTGTCCAGGAGAAACACATACCAGTATGGTAGCAGGAATAACACACAGCTCAGCCGGTAGCACAGGCCCAGCATCATGCCCAGTGCCCCTGGGGGTTTGTGAGGAGAGGGTTCAAGGTCAAAGTGTCACAACAGGCCCAGCTTCCCTGGGACTGAAATTAAGAAGAGTCAGCAGGCATTTTATAATCAGGCAGAGAACTAAACGGAAGAGTTATGGGGTCATGACAGATCACATGACACAGATGAGCAGCGTGAAACCAAATCACAACAGAAGTAATACAAACATCCAGTGACTTGGTTCACCAGCATGCTTCTGGTGAGTGTCTGACAGGCCAGTCAATACTCCCTGGTTCAGAGCCCCAGCACCCAGTTCCCCTCACCCAGAAACATGATGGTGTAGACAAGATACATCCAGTCAAGTGGCAGTGGGCGTAAGGCATCCAGCAAGGGGAAACGGCACACATCCAGCCCATCCAAGTATTTTCGGTCCAGAGAGCTAAGGCCCCGTTCCTGGGGAATGTCCAGGAGCATCAAGAATGCTGTAAAAGCAAGCAGAGGAAGACAACTGTTAGGCAGAGGGAAGCAAGACAGAGCGCTAAGCATGCACAGCCCCACATGTGAATTCCAGCCTGAGGTAAACAGAAAAACCTTGTCTCAGAAAAACATAATAGTCGCTACTATTAGTGCAGAGCCTGTTCTGTGCTAAGCAAGGTGCTAGCTGTGTGGTGTGACAATCCTAAAGCTCTGTGAGAAGATTCGCACCTGTAACAATCACACTCATGTTTCGTGCTGGGGGTGGGGAGAATGCGAGACGGCTCAACTGAGCAACCATAAGGACTGCAGATCAGATCCCAGCAAGCACATAACAAGCTGGGAATCCTGTGCACATCTGTAATTCCAGCAGCGAAAGGGGCAGTAACAGGAGGCTTGCTGACTTACTGGCTTCCCACCTGCTAAGAAACTGCAAGCCTCAGGGGCTCAGGGAGAGATTCTGCCTCAAAGGAATTAGAGGAATGTGACAGATCATTTTCTGGCCTCTGCTCACGTACAGGCACTACCAGTTGTAGTAGCATATACTCACACATACACACACACAGACTCTCTCTCTCCTCTCTCTCTCTCTCTCACACACACACACACACACACACATATGGAAAAAATTAAATACACCCACCACATACAAAGCCCTGTGTATATGATAAGTAATTCTTTTTTTTTTTTTTTTTTTTTTTTTTTTTTTTTTTTTTTTTTTTTTTTGAGACAGGGTTTCTCTATAGCCTTGGCTGTCCTGGATTTGCTTTGTAGACCAGGCTGGCCTCGAACTCACAGAGATCTGCCTGCCCTTGCCTCCCCAAGTGCTGGGATTACAGGTATGCACCACCATACCATACCAGACTAAGTAATTTTTTTTCAAAATGTCTAAAAGTCAGAAAAATGGAACTAGGAGGTGGGAGAGATCTGTCAAAACGGTTCTTAATTCTCTAGATCAGAGAGACACCCTCAATCGGTTTCAAGTTCCACAAAGGTAGGAACTGGGGTTTGGGGATGTACGCTGGTGGTAGTGCGCGAGCTCAGCGTGCAAGAAGCCTGGGCCATCCCCAGCCCAGGTGCGCACACAAAGCTTTACAGGAGAGAAACATGTACCCTGCTGATGTGGTGAGCCATCTCCATCTGGCTCACCGATATATACAATATATTATATTAGTTTATAATATATATTATACATCCACTATTATATACTTATTTATGTATGATATTTATGAATCTATAACACTAACAAATATATCTTTAAGAAAATACTTCACAAGTCAGGGTTCCTAGCATGCCTTTAATCTAGCACTGGGGAGGCAGAGGAAAGCAGAGAAAAGTGAGTTCTAGGCCAGCCTGGTCTACATAGTGAGTTGCAGGCCATCCAGGACTGTGCATTCGGGACAATGAGAGCCTGTCTCAAAAAATAAAACAAACAATGAACAAGACAAACAATAACAAAATGTCACAAGGTTGCAGATAATATTAAATAAGACCAATGTACAACACTTAGAAACTTGGGTTCAAGTTGTTACATCTATAAAGATACACCCTCACTGAGCTATAAGACGTGCTCCAGGAGGAACTTCTGAACATTTTTTTTGCCTCCTGACACACCCAGGAAAGCAGTGGTATTTGGTCAACACACTAAGATAAATAAGGGACACTCAGATCTGAAAGCCAGCTTGAGTTCAGGCAGGGTTTCTCAATCCCAGGAACAGTTGCATTAGCCAGTCTGGTTAATTGTCAATAGAGATATTTACCCATTCATTACAGGGCCTCTAATGCGTCCTGGTACCAGCACAGAGGCTAGCAACTGCCTATTCCTCCTCTCTGAAAGTTCTAACATCTAAAAAGGTCTCCAGGGAGCAAAAGCTCCCCTTCCCCCCTGCCCTGCTGGAAACTACTGGATTTAAAGGAGTAATATCTTGGCACATCTGCAACACTGTGTGCTGTTTCCCTGGCTGTTTCTCTAAAGTGCTTAGCATAGCCCCTGAGCAGCCTCATGATATGAACAAAATGGGCTCCTTGTCAGTGTGACGGTGTTTGGAACCTTAGCACTCCAGAAGCAAGCCAAGCCTGCTCTATGTAATGAAACCTTTTCAAAATCCAAAGCGAGCTGGGGAGATTACTCAGTCAGAGAAAATAAAAGTGCTTGCTGCAAGTGTGAAGGCCTGAGCTCAGATCACTAGTACTCATGTAAAAAGCACGGCACAGTAGCTAGCGATCTCAGTGCGGTGGAGGCAGGGGGACAGTATGATGATCCCTGGGGCTTGTAGGCCAGCAAGGCTAACTAAATTGCTGAGCTCCAGGTTAGGAGAGACCCTGACTCAAAAAAAAAAAAAAAAAAAAAAAAAAAAGTGGAGAATGATTAAGGACGACACCTGACACTCACCTCTGGCCTACATGCACCCACATGCACAGGCAGGTACCCATTCTTCAACTCCATGTATCCCACATAGCCTCAGATCAAAGGATTTCTGAACACTAAACTTTAACTGAAGGTGAAAGGCCAGGTCTGATTCTAATTTATTTATTTTTTAGTTTTTTGAGACAGGGTTTCTCTGTGTAGCACTGGCTGTCCTGAATTGGCTTTGTAGACCAAGCTGGCCTTGAATTCACAGATCCACCAGCCTTTGCCCCCCTGACTGCTGGGATTAAAGGTGTGCGCCACCAACACCCAGCCCAGGTCTGATTCTAAACTTTCAAAGTCTTCCATTATTCCAGTATCTCCGCTCTAAGAGAAAGAGCATCTATGAAGTAGCTAAGAAATAGTCAATTAGATTGGAGAGGCTGTATCAGCAGTTAAGAGCATGCACTGATCTTCCAAAGGACCAGAGTTTGGTTCCCAGCACCCAGACCAAGCCGCTCACAATTGCCTTTAAGTCCTCCAGCCCCAGGGATCCAACCCTTCTGGCTTCTACAGGCACTGCAGCACACCTAGCACACAGTCACAGAGACTGACCTGGTTAATCTTTGTCAACTTAGAACAAGCTAGAGGAACCTCAACTGAGAGAATTCGCCAAACAGACTGGCCTGTAAGAACTGATGTAGGAGGGCACAGCCTACTGTGAGCAGTGCCATCCCTGAGCAGGTGACCGCAGCAGCACAAGAAAACAGGCTGAACAAGCTAGAGGAAAAAGCCAACAGCAAAGCTCCTTCATTGGCCTCTTCTTCGGTTCTGGTCTCCAGACTCCTGCCCTGACTTCTCTTCATGATGGATTACAACTGTAAGCTGAAATAAAGCCGTTCTTTCCGAGGTTGAGTTTTCGGCATGGTGTTTTTATTACAGTAATGGAAAGCAAACGAACACACACAAAAACAAAATAGTAATAAATCCGAAACATAGGTAGAATGCCATTTTCCCACCACCACCGCCACCCCCCCCCCCACCACCAAATGGTCCCCATCCATAAAATGGACTTACCAAAGAGAAAACGAAAGACAGCCAGGTTTGCTGGGTCCGTTGGTCGGTTAAGCAGGGTCACGACACTCTGCCAGCTAGATAAATCTGTCCATTCAAACCCTAAAAGTTTCTCCATTCGGCTGCCCTGTCTGAGCCCTGATGTCCGTGCTGACTTGTTTTTCTGTACTTTATCTACAACCAAAAAGTGGGGGGAAAGTGTGATGTGCGTAGGAAAACCGCAGTTCCTACAGCCGAGGGTCTCCACCCACTGGCTTCTCCTGATCCCGCTACTGCAAGCTTCTGGATCGCAGGGCCTCCTCCAGGATCCTCGCACGGTCTCCCCACACACTGCCATCTCTCTCAATAAGCCCCTTCCTCACCTGCACCACCATCTCTCTGGCCAGCCCTCAGCCTACCTGAGGCGGGAGCGGCCGGTGCCGTGGTGCGGCGCACAGCCATGACTGCAGGGGTAGCTGAGCCTCCGCTGCCGCGTCCGAGCGAGAGGAACCCTAACACTTTGCAGCCTTAGGCTCCGCCTCCTCGACACGTCAGCGCTCGCGCGGCAGGCCGGAAAGCGCCGGCACCGTAGTGAAGGCCGGCACTAGCGGTGGAGGACTCACTCGCCCGAGCCGGGGCTTGGAGTGAGGGGACGGGGCGGGGCGCGCTGAGGGGGCGGGGCGCGCTGAGGGTGGGGCGGGGCGGTTGTGAGGGGTGGTGTAGGGTGAGGGGGCGGGGCGGGGGCGGAGAGTCCTGAGCTGAGGGCTGAACCCGAGAGCGTGGTGGTGCGAGGGGTTTTGCAGACGGGCAGCGCAGGGACTGAAGGGCTTGCTAAATCCAGCCTTGGCCTTGCGAGGTAGGAGTGACCAGTGACCGTTTCCGGAACAAGATCTATGCTAGCTACCATCACATACTTGAGCTTCACCCCCTACCCCTCGCCTCTGTTTTGTTGTTGCTTTGAGACAGAATCTCTTTTCGTAGCCCTGGCCTTCCTGGAACTCGCTTGTGTAGACCAGGTGGCCTCAGAGTTGACAGATCCACCGGCCTCTGCCTTCGCAGTGCTGGGATTAAAGGCACTCACTACCATGCTGGGTTTGCCTCGACCTGCCGGCGATCCTTCTACCTCTGTCTCTCACACATTAGGATTACAAGACTAAGAATCATACTTTCCTAACCTCCTTGTGTCCTTCCCAGGCCCCATCAGGCGTCTGCAGGTTTGAACGTCCCTCCCAATTCCCCACCCAGACCCCCATCCCCACCCCCAAAAAAGTCGCTTGGTGCAAAAGGGTGGACCTTTCCACGGATGTGGACGGTAGGGTTAAGAAAGAACTGTTCCTGCTTGAGGCTGGTGCGCCAATCCTTTCTGTACCTAGAAGAACCCCTAGACTTGAAAACAGCAGCCTTGTAAAACAGAATGGCCGAAGGAGAGATAGGGAACAAGCGCTGTGGATCCAGACATCAGTCAGAGGGTTTTGAGCACAGTTGTAATATCGGAGTTGGCTCACAGGCTAAGGAAAAGCATCCCAGAATAGAATGGCTCACCGACATTTTGATCTCAGGACACTTGCACTGTTGGAGATAAAGGAAACTAGTTTTTGTGTTTAATTCGGTTTTGTTTTGAGATGGGGTTTCAGGTAGCCTAGGCTGGCTCAAACACTCTAGTCGAAGGTTACTCTTGATCCTATTGCTTCTACCTCCCCAGTCCTGGTATTACAGACATGTGCTATGACTCATTGCTGCTGCTCCTCCTTTTCCTCTGTGTATGGGTGTGTGTGTGTGTGTGTGTGTGTGTGTGTGTGCGCGCGCGCGTGTGTGATGCTGAGGATCAAACCCAAATCGTAGACTAGGCAAGCACTGTACTGCTGAGCTGCAACCTCAGCTTTGAAGGAGTTTTTGAAGATTTCTTTTTATTTATGCGCATATTTGTGTGTCTGTATGTCATCTGTGTGCAGGTCTCCCAAAGAGGACCAAAAGAGGACATCAGGACACCTATAGCTGGACTTACAATGAGTTCTGAGCCCTGGTATGTGGTGTGGGAACAGACTTGTGTCCCTCTGCTGAGCAGCAAGTTCTCTTGCAGCTGAGCATCTCTCCAGCCCCTGTTTTGAAGGCTTTACATTGAGAGTATCTAGGGATGGAGAGATGGTGACAGTTCAGAACATGTATGATCTTCCTTTTGTAGAGAAACTGAGTTTCCTCATTAGGCAGCTCAGGACTGTCTTTAACTCCAGTTCCTAGGGGATTTCAGGCCACTGGCCTCTGAGGGCATCTGTAATCATGTGCACAGTTCCTTCACACAGACATACACACACACACACACACACACACACACATATATATATATATATATACTAAACTAAAAATAAAAACATATTTCAAAAATATACATCAGTGCTAAATGTGGTAGAGCAAGCCTGGAATCCCAACGCTCAGAAGGTATCATGAGTTCAAGGTTGTTCTCGGTAAGTTCCAGACCAACCTAACTAAAACCAAAAACAAACAACAAAATTATATAACATACGCATATACATGCATGTGTTGTTTTATTCAAATACAACTAAAAAGTTATTACATGTTTACGTAAATTACATCTGTAACTCAACAGATCACTGGCCTCGCATGCATAAGGCCTTGTGTTTGATCCAGCAAACACTACAAATTTCTGTAGAAAGTGAATATATTTTTGACCCAACCATTAGGTCCTCAAGTGACAGGCCTCCTCAGAGCCCAGACACTTCATGGCAAAGCTAGTGTGAAATGAAGACAGTCCTTCCCTGATGCTCAGAATAGAGCCTGGAAAGATGGCTCATTGGTTAAAAGCCCTGGCTGCTCTTCCAGAGGACCTGGGTTTGATTCCCAGCACCCATGTTATTTGATTCCCTGCACCCATTTGTGGCTCACACCATCTGTAACTCTGGTGCCAAAGGCTCTGATGTCCTCTTCCAGCCTTTGTAGGCACACACATGATACATATGCACACAGGTAAACCATTCATAAACAGAAAAAAATGAAATATTTTTTTAAATTTTTGGCTTGACTTTTGAGCACACATTGAGACACAGAGAACTCCGGTGAAAGCACAAACTGCCTCTGAAGCAGATTAGTAAGGAAGTGGCCCTTGATCTTCTCCCTGGATCTGCACAGCAATCCTGCAGCACAATGCCCTTTAGGTCCTGTTGCTCTGTTTCCTCGGCAAGCTACAGTTATGGGACATGACGATATCCCGTATCAAAGTGTTAAGTTCTTTTCAACAATTAATTTCCCTACAGGCTACCCCTTCAAGTCACCTAAAGTTGCATTTTTAACAAGAATTTATCAGGCTAGTAGTAGTGGCTCACACCTTTAATCCCAGCACTCAGAAAGCAGAGGCAGGAGGGTCTCTGTGAGTTTGAGGCCAGCCTAGTCTACACAGCAAGTTCCAGGACAACCAGAGCTACACAGAGAAACCCTATCTCTAAATAAATAAATAAATAAATAAATAAATAAATAACGATTCAGATAATCACAGTCATGGTAGCATTTGTCTTGACACTGTAAAGTCACAGCATTTTTCTGTTTTAACTATTTTTTTAATGTGTGTGTGTGTGTGTGTGTGTGTGTGTGTGTGTGTGTGTGTGTGT
>NW_026596240.1:1586774-1590226 GCF_907164565.1 Psammomys obesus | reverse complement strand
TGTGTGTGTGTGTGTGTGTGTGTGTGTGTGTGTGTGTGTGTGTGTGTCGTGTATGGCATGTGTATGCCTATGGATCCCCTGGAGCTGGATTTACAGGCAGTTATCAGCTGCTCACTGTGGGTGTTAGGACCTGACTGGAGTTCTAGAAGAGCAGCAAGTGCAGTTAACTCTCCAACCTCTCTTGAACTGTCTGTAAAGTTCTTTAATCTGTTTGTTCGCTGCCTTGTGATACAGACCCAGATGCCCCCTAGAGGCTGCCGGCATCTATAAAGCAGACAGTCCAGTACCCAGAATATTTCAAGAACAGACTCAGACGAATGCCCCGTGTAGCAAGACCATAACGGCGAAATAACCTGAATTCTAGGTGGAATGAATTTTAAATCACCATTTTTGCTTTGATCTTTTTTCCTGGCTGTTCTCCTGTCAGACCTCATCTTTTTAAATTTTGCTTTTGTTACTCTCTGCCCGTTCATTCACACGCGCATATGGAGGACTTAGTTCTTCCAGCTTTAGACAAAAACAGCTTTGAGGGATTGCAAAGCAGTTACAAGAGAACAGTTGCTCAAGATTCAGAAAAAAAAAAAATTTAATGGATTAGAGGGTGGTCAGAGAGATGGTTTAGTGATTAAGAACAATTGCTGCTTTTACAAAAGACCAGAACTGGATCTTAGCATTCACGTCAGGTGAATTACATCATGGTTTCATGTAACAAAGTTCTAGGGGATCCAATGCCCTTTTCTGGCCCCATAGGTACCTGAACTCAAACAGAGACATACATACACATAATTAAAAAATAAAATCTTTTCAAAGTGGGGCATGCGTAGCTGGGGAAGAGTCTGTAGAGCAAACATTGTACCTGAATTTGGATCCCTCACAACAATATAAAAACCAGGCCTGGCTCAGGCAGTGGTGGAGCACTCGGGAGGCAGACGCAGCTGATCTCTGCCAGTTCGAGGACAGTCTGGTCTCCAGGGTGAGTTCCAGGACAGCAAAGGCTACACAGAGAAATCTTGTTTCAAAAAACTAAACCAAACCAAACCAACAAACAAAAAAGGGGGCCTGGTTCTGACACACTGTACCCTTGGTCCTGAGGGATGGAGACAGATGATAGTCAGTGCTCACTGAAGTGAGGTAAGCAACTAGCTAGCCCTGGGTTCATCAAAAGACCCTGTCACTAAGAGATCAGGTGGAGGACTGGAGAAATGGCTCAGCGGTTAAGAGCCCAGCCCTTACTGCTGTTGCTAAAAACCAAGGTTTGGTTCCCAACTGTCCTGCCCACGGGACTGGTTATTCGTGGGGGATTCGAAAAGGCCTTCACCTGAAAAGCAAAATGGGTGAGAAAGAAAAGCAGGACCAAGCTGACCAAAGTCTTGTCAAGGTCTCCTTTATTGAAAGAAAGCTACTTCTTTCTAAGGCAGTCTTATCAGGAAGCAAGCAAGCAGGGTGGGAGGAGTCAGCCTCAGCAGGCCTGGAAAAGGAACATCTTGCAGTTTCTCTCGGAAGTTCCAGCCTGTCTCTCTCCAAGGAGACAATTTATCTTGAAGGCCATTTGTTAGACAATTACCCAAGGCCAGGAACAGGGGAGTTCGAGTCATAGGAATTTCACTGGGGCGGTCAGCCTCTGGCATCTCCCCCTTTTTTATCCTTTAGGGCGAAGCATCTGTCTTAGGCTACATGATGTGCACCCTGGTCCAGCACCATTATTGATTTTTAGGGTGGCACGTCTGTCTTAGGTTACATGGGCTGCATCCATTCTTGGCACTCCTGCAGAGAGTGGGCCCCCAAGACATGGACCCATGCTATCCCCGTCTCTGGCGGAACCACAGCCTGTATGGTGTTGCCTCTGGACCTGGCACCATGCTAAATCCCGTCATCGAATACTCCGCAGCCAATTGGGGAGAATGCCCGAAGGCATCTTTGGAGCCAGCTGAGAAAAGTCAAGGCAGACCAAAGGGGAGTCTGATGACTCCTCCTCAGGCTCTTCACCGAGCTCTGTCACCTTTAGTTGGTGATAATGTACAGACACTGGACACCTGATGGCCGAATCAACCTGATTTTCAACAAAGTCAGTTAGTTTTCTGAAGGCCCAGGGACCGGATGAAACAAGGAGCAAAAGGCCAATAAGGGGTCCCAAAATGCTGGGCAAAAGAGTGGTTAATAAAGGGGAGGCAGAAAACCAGTTTTGGTACCAAGCCTCGCTTTTTTCCCTATCTCTCTGTCTCTTTTTTAAACTTTCTCGTACCTTTTGAAGGCTATTTTCTACGAAGCCAGTTTTATCTGCATAAAAGCAGCATTTTTCCTTGAGGGCTGCACACAATCCCCCCTGTTGGAGGAACACTAAATCTAAGCCTCGTCTATTTTGTAAAACTACTTCAGCAAGGGAGGAGACAGACTCTTTAAGATAGGCTAGGGAACTTTGAAGCTCCTGAATATCATGATCAATGGCTGTGCTGAGTTGATGATACTGTTGTTGGGAAGTAACCAGCGAAGCGATCCCGGTACCTGCCCTGGCTGCTCCCAGACTCAGGAGCACGGCAACGGTGACAGCAGTGACAGGTTCCCTCTTGACTCTGGATGGAAGCGAGTCCTGCTCCCAAAATCTCAGGAATACATCTGGTGAATGAACTGTAAGGCGGGGGAAGAGCTGAACAAGCACACAGTAATCCTTATGTTTAAGAAAAGTATCAGAAACAATATAAGGAGTCAACCCAGATGAACAGGCAAGATAGGTATCATTAGGTGCATAGAGATAAGTGAAGGTATTATTTATAACAACAGTTCTATTGCAGACGGGAATGAGGGCTGAGGGAAAAAAGCATACGGGGCCCGTAAACAGAGACCCGTCCCGGAAACTTGAGCAAGTGTCATTCCTTCCTGGGACTCAGGCTGCCACCGTAAGAAGGATGTTTCTGAAAGACTCTGGGTAGAGCCTCTTTAGACGGGGAGACCCCGCTTCCCAAGAATCAGCGAGACCAGCCTTCGGATGCAAGCCGCAAGAGGTTTATTTCGATACACAGGTACCCGGGGCGACAAAGCCTTTCAGAAGACCTGCGCGCCCCTCGGTTGGGGTAACGGGTTTTTATAGGGCTCGGGAGCAAGAAGCACGTTTACAGAAGCGAGAAGCATAGTTACGGGGATCTGATTGGGGGATTTGAACAAAGCCATAGTTAGGTTACGTATTTGGAGCAGGGAAGGCGGGAAAGTAGATGTGAGCTAAGTCACGTAGCCGGTTCAGAGAAGGCGGGAAAGACTTCCGGTTCTTATCTTGGGTGTCCCGATTGTTTCAGGCGCCCAACCGCAGATACCCTGTGGTTGGACACCTGTCCTGCCCTGCCTCTGACCCTGCATTGCTTGTAAAATAGTGTTGCCAGCATTATGCTAGGGCTTTTTATTTTTTTCATTCCCCCATTTCTCTTCTAGCCTAGAATGGAATCCTTCATTCTATGGGTCTA
>NW_026596240.1:1580811-1581774 GCF_907164565.1 Psammomys obesus | reverse complement strand
GTCTCGGGTATCCTTCCAGTGCTGTAGAGTGAGGCTTAAGGGGGTAGAGACTGTCCCATGGTTTCAAAAAGACTAACACCAAACACGAATCCGACGAACAATAGACAGACAGTAACACAAACGCAGCGCGCGGCATGACTCTGGCGCCAAACCGAAAGCAAAACTTCAGATGGGGACTGCGAAGAGGGTCCAGATCCCTCGTCCCCCAGGAGAACCACGTATCCCTCAGACAAGGGCTTCGCCCCGAAAAGTCCAGATTGGGACGTGATCTCAGACAGGCGGGCTCCGAAAAATCGGGCCCCAGACACTCGTGGAATGTCTTCCAGAGTTGCGGAAGAGAAGTCTAGGCTCGTCAGCCTCTTCTCTTTCCGCCTAATACGGAGCGACTCAGCTGAATCGTACAAATTTTGAGAGATAGAACAGGCAAACACGTGACGGAATGAAGACAACAAAAGACACTCTGCTGGCCAGCTTACCTCCCGATGGGTCGGTGGTCCTTGGGCGGGGGTCTCAGATCTCGGTGGGACCTCCAAATGAAAGACTCTGGGTAGAGCCTCTTTAGACGGGGAGACCCCGCTTCCCAAGAATCAGCGAGACCAGCCTTCGGATGCAAGCCGCAAGAGGTTTATTTCGATATACGGGTACCCGGGGCGACAAAGCCTTTCGGAAGACCTGCGCGCCCCTCGGTTGGGGTAACGGGTTTTTATAGGGCTCGGGAGCAAGAAGCACGTTTACAGAAGCAAGAAGCATAGTTACGGGGATCTGATTGGGGGATTTGAACAAAGCCATAGTTAGGTTACGTATTTGGAGCAGGGAAGGCGGGAAAGCAGATGTGAGCTAAGTCACGTAGCCGGTTCAGAGAAGGCGGGAAAGACTCCCGGTTTGTCGCGCGCAGCCCTCGCCGATAAGGACGACGCAGCAACAACGGATTTGTCCAGCAGCAACTTTATTGTGAGGCTCTTA
>NW_026596240.1:1563145-1580801 GCF_907164565.1 Psammomys obesus | reverse complement strand
AGCAGGAAACCGGCGCCATCTTGTAATGGCGGGAGTGGCTCCCGACACGGTTCTTATCTTGGGTGTCCCGATTGTTTCAGGCGCCCAACCGCAGATACCCTGTGGTTGGACACCTGTCCTGCCCTGCCTCTGACCCTGCATTGCTTGTAAAATAATGTTGCCAGCATTATGCTAGGGCTTTTTATTTTTTTCAGTTTCATTAGTAACTTGAACCTCTCCAAAAAGAGCCAATCCTTCATAAAACGGCAGAGTAGAATGATAACAAATTCAGCAATCGTTGGCCAGGCTAGAATTGGAATCATGTAAGGCCTGCCAAGAGCTGTTAACCATAGTTACAATCAATTCTGCCGAGGGGGGAGGGCCCACCGGAAGAGTAGGTTGAAAAAGAGTAGAAAGGGAACTGCTGGGAGTCACGGAGGAAATTATCCCTCAAGCTGGCGGGGGCTCCTTTTTAAATGAGGGATGGAGTGTGGGGTTAGGCCCTATAGCCACTTGAGTAGCAGAGAGAAGGGTTTAGTTAATTTTATTCTGAAGGTGAGGCCTGGGTCCTGGAGGAAGGGACCCCGATAGAGTTGAATCCCCCACTCAAATCCTCGGGATGTCCAGTCTTTATCTTTGCCCTTATCCATAAAGGAAATAATCAAGGGGTTACACCAGCCTTTTGACTCAGAGGAAAGCCGGCAATGGGAAAGCCATTTATGGTTTGGCCAGCTGACATTTCTTTTTACAGTGATGTAATCCCAAAATGAAGAGGGTTTCCAATAAGTATCACCAGTAGTTTTACAACTCCCTGATGCACAGTAAAAAGCCTCCTGGAAGCCACCCTTATAGTTAATTTTTCTGGTTTGGTGGTTTCCAGGGCAGACATAGATCCCATCCGTGTTGGTTTGCAGAGCAGCTCTGCCTATAGGGCTATGACAACCTACACCCCCACGGCCATCATCGGGAGCGTATTCTAGTGGCATGAATTTATCTGGTGTTCCCCAAGATGCACTGGCCCCCAAGGCCAATTTGCAAAGGTGAGGTGTTAGAGTGGGCCAAGGGATACTTACGGCAGTTGTGGAGCTTGATTGATGACTATCCAGGTATAATTGTAAATCTGATGTATAGAAGAGCCAAATGTCAAGGTACAGAAGCTCAACAGCAGCCACAAAAGAAGCATCCTTTTCTGCAATTAAACACAATTAGGAGCCTTCTCAGGGTCATCCCTGGGTGGATTAAATTGTTTAACTAATCGCTCTGGCAACCATGGAGCATTTTCTGCACTGGTGTCATAAACACAGGCAGATCCCCTTCCTCAAATGAGGACTGGGTCCGGGCCCTGCCACTGTGATGTTAAAGGGTCCTTCCAGAGGACTTGAGCATAATTTTGAGAGGTTTGAGGATGCCACAAACGATCTGCTGCAGATTTTCCATCCTTATCCAGGGTAAGGAAGTTTATGACAAACAATGCATGATTAAGTAACTTTTTTTGATTTCCTGGGAAGGGATATAAGATTCCTCCGTTTGTTTGTAATTTTGTAAGCACGCTTTTAAGGGTTTGATGAGCCCTTTCAACCATTCCCTGCCCCTGTGGGTTATAGGGAATTCCAGTAATAGGTTTTATGCCAAGTTGCATGCAAAATTGTTTAAAGCTAGTGCTGGTATATCCAGGCCCATTGTCTGTCTTAATAATTTTTGGCCGAGGTAGGATTACAAGACTGGCCAGAACATGACTAATAACATTTTTGGTGGCCTCCCCTGTTTGTAGAGAGGCAAAATAAAGCCACTAAAGGTATCAATGGTAACGTGAACAAATTTTAACTTGCCAAACATATTAATGTGGGTGACATCCATTTGCCATATTTTTCCGGGGACGAGACCTCGAGGGTTAACTCCCAAATGAACTTCTGGCAGGAAGGTCACGCGCCCTTTACAGTCCCGAACTATTTGTCTGGCCTGTTCTCTAGTTATTTTATACTTTAAGTGTTTGGGAGTTAAGATGATGAAGATTGTGTGCTTGTCGGGCTTGAGCCAATGGATCTAACATGGAGTCCTGAGTCAACCCTATAAACTGGATCACTTGATCCACAAAATTATTGTCCTGTGATAGGGGGCCTGGTAATCCTGAATGAGCCCGTATATGGCCATAAAGAATGGGCAATTGCGGTCATGAATGAGCTTTTGAAGAATAGAAAATAAAGGAGCTGCATTAGTAGTAGGTTTTATAAATGGAACGAATTCCAACTGGGGAACAGAATGGGCAAGATATGAACTATCTGTATATAAATTAAAAGAAATATTAGGCAGGGTTTTAAAAACCTCAATAATGGCTTGTAACTCTACTAACTGAGCAGACCTGTAGCAAGTGGAGATCCGAGCAACCTTTCCATCTATTGAGAAGGCTGCTTGGCCATTAGAGGAGCCATCAGTAAAAACCAGACTGGCATTAGCAATTGGAGAGCTCTTGGTCATCCGGGGGAAAATAACTGGCATATTATATAAAAATTTAATAATGTATTAGGTGGATAATGATTGTCAATTTTTCCCTGAAAGGATATACAGCTAATAGCCCAATCGTCGTTATTTTAAATTAGCCAAGAGACCTGGACCATATTATAGGGTACAATTAAAATATCTGGGTCTTTGCCAAAAACCTTTTTAGCCTGTTCTCTTCCCATCTGAATAAGCTGTGCTGTTAAGTAAGGATAGGAGGGAAGAACCTTTGAAGGGGCGGTAGGCAAGTGCACCCAGAGAAGGGGATTATCTTGCCAAAAACTCCAGTAGGGGAGAAGGGAATGCAGAGCACAACAAATTTAAGTTTTTTCCCGGGAGAGAAATAGTCAATCATTTGGCAATTAATGGCAGCCTCCACCAGTGTTAGGGCGTTTTGGGCCTCTACAGTAAGTTTTCGGGGGTAGGATGGGTCGGAATCCCCCCTAAGAATATCAAAAAGGGGCTTTAATTCACCAGTAGGTAATTTTAGGTATGGCCTTAGCCAATTGATATCCCCCAGGAGTCGTTGGAAGTCATTTAAGGTTTTAAGGGTATTTTTTTAATTGAACTTTTTGAGAAATAACTTTATGAGGAAAGAGTTCAAACCCCAGAAATAAATGAGGGGGCTGAACCTGGACCTTGTCTGGAGAGATTTGTAACCCTCGGTGTTGCAATTTTATTACAAGTTGCTGAGAGGCAAGGTGTAACTGTGAAACATCTGGTCAGGCCAAAAGAATATCATCCATGTAATGTATAATATAAAGGGAGGGCCACTGAAGGCGAAGAGGGTCTATGCTTTGAGCCACAAACTTTTGGCATAAAGTGGGACTGTTAGCCATGCCTTGAGGCAAAGCACGCCATTGAAAGCGTGGCATTGGGCCAATACAATTTACAACAGGTAGGCTAAGAGCAAAACGTTTACAATCTTTTGGATGGAGGGGAATAGAAAAGAAACAGTCTTTAAGATATATCACTATTTTATGAAACCCTTTGGGAATTGTAACAGGAGAAGGCAACCCAGGTTGTAGGGCGCCCATGGGAGCCATGGTCTCATTAATTTTTTTAAGGTCTTGTAAAAGTCTCCGTTTGTCTGATTTTTTTTTATATAACAAAAATAGGTGTATTCCAAGGAGATGTGGAGGACTCAATATGTCCAGCGGCCAGTTGTTCCTGTACTAACTCTAAGGCTGCTGTCAGTTTTATAGAGGAGAGGGGCCATTGATCTACCCAGACAGGGGCATCACTCTTTTAAGTGATCTTATCTGCCTGTAGTGCAGGAGGCACAATGGCCCTCAGGAAAAATTTTGAAACCCTAGCCCTAGCCCCGAGCGGTCAGGCTTTTGTTGAATGGCAATAGACTGAGTTATACCTTGTTTATTTTTTCCCAGGCCCTGACCAGGCAAGAAGCCTTGATGTAACATCTGACTAGCAATTATTTCATTGGGGCTACACATCATTAATTTCATCTGGGCAAGGATATCTTGGCCCCACAGGTTAACAGGGAGGGACTCAACCACATATGGCTGGACTACACCAGAGTTATTGCTTAAAAAATCTGATAAACTGTAAACGTTTTATCCTTAAACATCTAAACAATTTTTAAAACTCGTCTTTGTAATATCAAAACAGAGTATTTTTTAGGAGTAAATTCATAAAGCATAACCACAATTTTAAAAGTCAAAACCAGATTTTAAGACCAAAATTATCAGTGTAAACAACCCAATCTTTAGAACCAATATCAACTTAGAACAAGACTTTTTTCTTATCCTAAAAGGAAATAAAATCATTTTGACTCAGAGAAACTCATAAACTATGTTTTTTTCCTGAGCCACACCATGTGGCAATTTACATTGTTGTTAGTTAAACATATGTATTTATAGACCCTACAAACACATAGGCACATATATGTGTTTTAAACAAGAATTTGAATTTAACCCCAAAACATACCCAATTATTTTTGATCATACCAACCATTTGAGACCAGTTGAAAATAATTATATAATGGCCATATATTTAAACAGACAGATAAAACTATTTTTTCTTAGACTCAGCTGTAATTTTAAACATTACAGCAAGTGCAGTTTGTTTTTGTTGTTTTTTTTTTTTTTTTTTTTTTTCACTGTTTTTTCTTTAAATTGCAAGCCCTCTTGGTGGGAGGGGGGGAGAGAGGAGCAAGAGGGCGTGGTGAGCTCCTGCCGCTCACTTCTCGGCTAAGCTGGCAGGAAGGCAAGGGGGAGGAGTTTTTCCTCACTCGGCAGTCGGCAGCTGGAGCAGCTACGGTGCCAATTCCCGCCTAACCAAGTGTAAGGACTTTCACCAAGCGAGCCCACAAGCCTTGCCTGCTCCCTTGGCTCCCTTATGAGCTTTACTCTAGCTTACCTCCCCCGCAAGTTCTGAACCTGTTTTTTGCCCATAGCAACAAGGGGTCGCATCAAGCCCGTGCCCTGTTGGGTGTATATCGTTATTCCACAGATGCTCAAGTGCCTGAGAACCACCTGTCCAAGCTCCAGCCCCGGTGCAGCGGGCTCCACGCCTCTCCCCAGCCACCCAAAAGCACTCCCTGAAAGCACTCCCTCCTCAGCTCCCTCGGGAGGGAGTGCACATTGCGCGCTCCCTGGCCGAGAACTAGTTCTAATGTTAACTGTCCTCTGTCCGAGTTTTCATCAGTCCAAGTCTACAAAGAAACAGACACAGAAAAAATACATACATACACGAGAAACACAGGATTACAGATGCTCACGAGTCAGACCATAAGCAAAGCTTTAGGAGAGACAGAAACTCAACATTGTCACTGTTGGTATAACAGAACAAATGTAACAGACAAGAGACACAGGACAAAGACAACCGCGGTACCTACTTGTGAGCTCAGATGAGTCCTCCGATAGCCAGTGTCCAGAGTTTTCCTCAGTACCCCCAAATCCAGGACGAGCCTCCATAAGTTTATAGGTAACTTTTTAATTACAAATGGGCGAATTGTGCCTAAATGTCCCTCTTGATCCTCCCAGGTTAGAATTTTGGAGCTTTGTAGGGTATTTTTAGATTGGCCAAAGCCTTGTAAATGCGTTAAGGAAGGTTGGAGGGGCCAGGCTGAAGGCCAGTGGTCCCATGAAATTACTGTGGCATCTATAAAGTCAGCTTTCCAAGAGAGAAATTGCCCTCGTGAAAGGGCTGCTTGGGTCACTTGGAGCCATTCCGCGGGGGTAAGGTATCCGCCCCCGGAGAGGCCCTCAAGCAAAGAAATAGTAAAAGGGGCATTGGGTCTGTAGTTTTTAACTGCATAACAATCTTTAAGGGGATTGTTTTTTAATGGGTCCGATAAAAAGAGTCCTCTAAAAAGTCTCTTGAAGAGAGGCGAGTTTTGCTGAAAGATCGGTGTACTTGTGTTGCAAGGAGAGGACTTCACGGAGCTCAGACACCTGTTTAGTAAGGTTCTCTTTTGTTTTTAAAAGCAAGGAGGTTTGGGATGAGGGAGGAGAAAGCGCAGGTGCGCATATATTAGGAACAATGTGGTAAGGCGGTGGGTAAACAAGAGGGATGGATGGCCAGTTGTAATTACGGTATTTGGCGGCCTCCCCCTCGAAATCGCCATTTGTTAGACAATTACCCAAGGCCAAAAACAGGGGAGTTCGAGTCATAAAAGTTTTACTGGGGCGGTCAGCCTCTGGCATCTCCCTCTGGTCTCCGGCACCCAACAGCCACATGGTGGCTCACAACAATCAGTAACCCCAGTTCTAGAGGATCCAAACCTCCTCTTGCAGCTCCTGGGGCAGTGCATACACCTGGTGCACAGACAGGTGCAGGCAAAACAAACACAGTGAAAACAATAAATAGCTAGGCATGGCAGCACGGGCCTTTAATCCCGAGCACAGAGAGCCGAGGCGGGAGGATCTATGTGAGGCCAGCCTGGTCTACAAAGTGAGCTCCAGGATAGCCAGGGCTACACAGAGAAACCCTGTCTCCAAAATACCGTAACAATAACAATCTTTTTTTTAAGCTCAGTTAGAATGACACAAGCCATTAATCTTTGGGTGACACCGTCATGTGTGCATGTGTGTGCGTGCACACACATACCACAAACCACACACACACACACACACACCCCACACACACTGGGATGTATGCATTATGTGGCCAATACCTTCACTCTAACTTGGTTATGAGACCATTCCTCACTGCTCTGTCAAGCTGAAGAAATAACCTGAGGTATGTTGTTACAAAGAAAGGAAATCCCAAACGTTTGATTTTACCAATCTTGACTCAGGAGCCAGATGCTGGGGTGAAAATCTGCTCCTCAGAAAAGCAGAGAAAGCACCCAGCTGGCCTTTCCAGTCAGCTCACCTCCCAGAAGGAAAAAGCCCTTTCTCCTTCTCTGTCTTAAATACCCTTCAACTCCATGTCCCTCTGCCTGTGTTTTCTAACTTCTCTCCCAATAAACTGGTACCTTGCTCCGCCTCTTGACCTATGGATGACTTTATTTAATCTGTTTACAGAAAGCTCTTGAGTTAAAAGTGTGTGCTAGGGCTGAGGCACACCACAGCTAGAAACAGCCTTTTCCAGTACATAATCTCGGGGTTCACAATGAAATCCGAAATCCTGCAACAGGGGTAGAAAAAGGTGGGTAGTCATCATTCATCAGAGGAAGCAGTGTCCCTCCAGCAGCACCCATTATATATATATATTACAAAATATATAATATATATATATATATATATATATATTGGAGTTACAGAGCCATCTCTCCAGCAGTTGGTTAGGTCTTTATTGCTGTTATAAGACATCAAGACCAAAAGTAACCCGGGGAGGAAGAGTTTATTTCAACTAAGTTCCACATCACAGTTCATCAGGAAGTGATGTCAGGGTGGGAACACAAGGCCGGAACCTGGAGACAGGAACTGAACCAGAGGCCATGAAGGAATGTTGCTAACTGACTTGCTAGGTCCTGGCTTGCTCAGACTGCTTACTCATACAACTCGGAATCACCTGCCCTGGGTGGCACCACCCACAGTGAACTGGGCCCTCCCACATCAGTTATCAATCAAGAAAAATCTCCCCCACAGGCTTGGGCAGATTACTCTCTCTGGTGTCAAATTGACAGAAAAAAAAAAAAAAAAATCCAACACATTCTGCACCTATAAAAACAGAGCAAACTGTCAGTGAACAGTTGACCAGCTAATAGCTCTATAGTGAGAACTTTGGAGTTTTGGGTTTTTTAAAAAACACAGAAATATTTTAAGAATATGTTTTCAATTTACTCCTAGGTGTAGGATATGAGGCTGCTTCGCAGCAGCTGACTGCGATTGTCTCCTGCTCTAGCAAGGCGAGATTTTGCCAGCTGCAGATAATTTCTGCAATTGTGTGACGCTTGGAATTTTGAGGACTTTTTAGTGGGTGTACAAATAATTCTAGGGCCCTGAGCAGCAGAGTGGGCTGTAGGTCACTTGTTGGTTTTTGGCTGTGGTTTGATAAGTAGTCTGCACAAAGAAGAAACAAGAAGAAATTAGATATCCTGACAAGGAAGATCAAACTTGCCCCAAGGAACTCAAATCCCCTAATCAGCAGGAAGTAGAATAAAGAAAATGTTGCCCCCCTTTTCAACCCCTGGTTTTATTATCTAGCTTTAGAGGGCTGAAATAGGGGGAGAAGAGTAGAAGAAAGAAAACCCACAAAGTAGTAAACACCACTACATAGCTTTGCTAGCCTTGGTTTATTTTTCTTCCATAACCCCCAAAAATCTATTTTCCACAAAAACTCAGTGTTGTTTTACATATAGTTCTCTTATATTTTTGTTCAGTTAAGCATAGCCATATTCTTTTCGTTTTAATTAAAAAAAAATTCTTCTTTCATACAATACCCTCCAAGCAGTTTCTCTTCCCTCCACTCCTCCCAGCTTCTCCCCACCTGTCCTCTTCCCAGATCCACTTCCCCTCCCTTTCCTCTTCAGAAAACAGCAGGCCTCCAAGAGCAGCCAATGGGACAGAACAAGATACAATAAGACAAAGTGAAAGCCCTCATATCGAGGCTGGATGAGGCAAACTGAGGAAAAGAGTCTCAAGTGCAGGCAAGAGCATCAGAGAGAACCTGCTCCCACTGTTGGGAGTCTCACAAAAACACCAGGCTAACCTCTAACCTCTATACATACAACATAACACAGAGGACCTGGTGCAAACTCATGCAGGCCCCATGCTTGCTGGTTCAGTTTCTGTGAGCAAATGTAGGCCCTGCTTAGTTGATTCAGTGGGCCATGTTCTCCTGGTGTTCTCCATCCCCTCTGACTCCTACAGTCTTTCCTTCCCCTCTTCTACAGTGTTCCCTGATTTCCAAGGGGGCTGATGGAATCTTGCAGTGTAGACTTCTCTGTGCATAATGTCTGGCTATGATCTCTGCACCTGCTCTCATCTGCTGCCAGAGGAAGCCTCTCTGATGACCCTGACTGAACAAAGCACTGATCTGTGAGTATAGCCAAATATCATTAGGAATCATCTCATTGATTTTTGGAGGGGGCAGGCCAGTCGTGTTTAGTTCTATTCTAGGTCTCTGGGCTATCCAGGCTCCCATTCCTGGTCACCCAGGCAGTGTGGGGCATGGTCATGGGCCTCAAGTTAAATCAAACATTGCTGCCCCCCCCCCAAGTTCTATGACCATTGCCCCTGTACGTCTTGCATGCAGGACAGATTGTGGGTGGAGAGTTTCGTGACTGTGTTGGTGTCCAGGTTTCTGTTTCTGTAGCCTGCAGAGTACCCTCCTATGCCAAAGCAACTAGAATGTAGGAGTGAAGGCTCCAAGCCACACCAGCTCCACCTCTACATTCAGTGAACTGTGTGGAAGTTGTCCTCAGCAATGAAGCCCCACTGTCAGTCTTCAGAGAGAAAGACCCTCTGTCAGCAGCCTGGGTTGTTTAGGGATCTCCACAGGACCTTCTCAGCCAACAACCAACCGAATGTAGCACTATCCCACACTGGAAGCCTCACCTGGCTATCAAAGATGGCCAGATTCTAGAAGTCATCTCTAGAGTCACCCTCATAGAGTCCAGAAAGTTTCCACATACTAGGTTTCCACACAGACCCCACATCCAGCTGTCTCTCCCTGTGCTCTCCCCCTCCACCCCTCCCTCTCCACACCTGATCCCTCCTACTTCTATCTCCACACCCACCAGTACAACCCACTCCCCAGTCCACCCACAGAATCTATTCTATGTCCCCTTCCCATGGAGATTTATCTCTAGGTCTGTGGATTGTAGCTTGGGTTATCACTTACCTAACAGCTGGTAGCTACTTATAAGTGAATATATAGCATGTTTGTCTTTTTGGGTCTAGGTTGCCTCGATCAGGAAAGACCCTGCGTCCTAGCATCAGTCTGGTCTGTTTAGGGACCATCACAGGAACTTCTCAGCCAACAACCAACCACGGAATGTAACATGGTCCCACGCTGGAAGCCTTTTTTTTCTAGTTGCATCTATTTGCCTGGAAAAAAAATGTTTAACTGCTGAGTAATACTCCATTGTTTAAATATACCACATTTAGTGTCCTCATGGTAGGATGGTCCGTCCTTGGAGTATGCAGCCAAGAGTGGTATACTGTGTGGTTCTCATCTTTAAATCTCTACTTTATTTGGGGTGTTCAGGCCTCATCCTCCCTTACAATCTCCCAACTCTACATAGGAGAGAGGTTAGTGGGGACAGAAGGCCCCTTTACTTCTCCCGGCTGTTTAGGGTCAGGGGGTCTTTTAGGGCTATTTCAATCTCCCTCAGCAGCAAACACAGCCAGCAGTCTCCTCAGCCACCGTGCCTGAGGCCTTTCTGTTTCTCTCCGTCTGCCTTCTCCAAACTGCCATACCATCAGCCTCTCCAGTGTCTCTAATCTGCTTCATGCCACACACCAACACCAGACACCACCCCTTCTCTTTCCCAGCTCTCAATTTACATCCTCCAAGTCCTAGACCATGCCCCTCTCTGTGCTGCACGGGGAAGGCTGTTACCAGCTGGCAAACACCACCCTTCATGACACAATTAACAGGTATGGACAGACAAACTATAGTCTGACTAAAATCCTACACTTGGGATTAAAGCAAAAACATTTATATAACATAACTGAGTTTACAAAGAAACCAAAACTTCCATTACACAGCTGGGGTTTTTGTTTTTTGTTTTTTTAAGATTTACTTATTTATTTATTTATTTATTTATTTATTTATTTATTTATTTATTTATTTATTATACATTGTTCTGCCTGCATGTGTGCCTGCAGGCCAGAAGAGGGCACTAGAACTCATCATAGTTGGTTATGAGCCACCATGAGGTTGCTGGGAATTGAACTCAGGACCTCTAGAAGAGCACCCAGTGCTTAAGACCCATCTCTCCAGCCCCTAGTTGAGTGTGGAAGTTGATCCATTCCAACTTATCTGAGAAGCTGCCATACTGATTTGAATAGTGGCTGTACACGTTTGCACTCCCACCAGCAATGGAGGAGGGTTCTCCTTCCTCTACATCCTTGCCAGCATGAGCTGCCACTTGTGTTATTGATCTTAGCCCATAGCCACATTCTTGTATTAGCTTCTTTGATCGATCTGTTTTGAAATATTAAAGGATATGAAGGAAATATGACCTTACAGATATTTAACTGGAAAATAAGAAAAATCAGTTTAATAGCCTTTTTGGTAATTGTAGACTTTCTTCTCTAGTACCAAACCTCCCTGTACTGTACAAGTGTTTTTATTTATTGTAAGCATGATGTGTATGGGGGGTACTTGTCTGCATGGATGGGTATGAGAGACTAGTCAAGGTCGGAGGACATCCTTAAGGGGCTGGTCTCCAGCTTTCATTCTTAGGCAGGTCTCTTTGCTGCAGCAGAAGCCAGACTATCCACTTTCCAAGCATCTGGAGATTCTCCCATCTGTTTCCTGTCTCCCCCTAGGGTGTGCTGGAATCCTACTACATTAAGCTTTTATGTTGGTTCTGAGGAACCCAGCTCAGGTCATCAAGTCTGCACAGCAAGTGAGTCTACCTACCAAGCCATTCCCAGCCCTCTTTATTTGTTTTTAATAGTATTGGGTATTAGGAACCACAGCTCTCTGCTGTGTTGCTCTCTCCCAGCGCTGCGCTGGAAGTACTCTGCCATGGGGCTAAATCCTCAGCCCTCTTCTAATTCATTGTTCTAAGACAGGGTTTTCACAAGTTGCCTAGGCTGGCCTTGAACTCACTCTGTATCCCGGACAGCCACTGAACTTGTGATCCTCCTGCGTTAGCCCTCCAAGTGCTTCCAGGCACACACTACTACACTCAGCAAAGTAAAATGGTTTTGACCCTCAGGAGTCAACCTAGGGCACTGCACATAAAAGACAAATGCTTTACTAGTAAGTCATATTCCAGCTCATCAAGGGCATTCATAATTGAAAATGGTTTATTTCCCAGTATAGCCTGGCTGTCTTGCACTTGCTATGCAGATTGCACTAGCCTCAAATTCACAGAGATCTGCCTGCCTCTGTCTCCTGAGTGCTGGGACTAAAAGCATGTGTCACCTAGCCTGGCAAAATGGTATTTTAAAAAACTGGGCATGGTTCCATACGCTAATAATCCTTGCATGCAGGAGACGGGGGGGGGGGGGGGGGGGGGGTTGTTGCAAGTTTCTCAAAAGCCAGGTCTACTTTTAGAGTTTCAGGATAGCCAGGGCCTCATCATGAAACTCCGTCTCAAAAGTATAAAACCAAGATAATTTAAATGGTTCTTTGAAAAAAATTACAATTTGAGGCCTGCGTGTGGTGGCTCAGGCCTTTAATCCCAGCACTTGGGAAGCAGAGACAGACCGATCTCTGTGTGAGGATAGTCTGGTCTACATATTATGTACCAGTCAACTAAGGCTACTTAGTGAAAGGCTGTTTAAAACAAACAAACAAGCAAAAAAGTTGCAAGCTGAGGTCTGTGCGGATGGCTCGGTGGGGAGCCTGAAGACCTGAGTTGGGATTTCCTAAACCCATGTAAAACCCAGAAGCAGTATGAATCTGTAATCCAGTGCTTCCAAGGAGGGTGGGAACTTCTCCAGAGAACTCCTGGAAGCTTGTCGCTGATCTGCCTCAGCAACTGCAAACAGCCAGAGTGCCCATCAAATAAGATGGAGAACAGGGACCAATACCCAGAATTGTCCTGTGACCTCCACGTGCACACCACAGCACACACACACCCTCACACGAATGAACAGATACAACCATATGCCACATCGCAAGCTGAGGAGCTGTGGATTAGCTCAATTGGTAGGATGCTTGCTTAACATGCATGAAAACCTGGGTCGGGGCCCCAGCACATCAAAGAAGGTGCGGTGGCACACATTTGTACTTTTTGTAATTAAAAGCTCATGATCATCCTGCGTTATTTTGTGAAACAGCCTGGGAAATATAACACCCTGTTTTGAAAATAACTAAGGTATAGAAGATTGTTCCGGGGTTAAGGGCATATACTACTCTTCCAGAAGACCAAAGTTCAGTTCCCTGCACACACACTGGCTGGTTCACACAACTGCCTGTAACTGGAACTCTGATGCCTCTGGGTTCTATAGGCACCTGCGCTCACATATGCTCTCTCGCTCGCTCTCTCATATTAGAAGATAAATAAAGGGGACTGGAGAGATAGTTCAGCAGTTAAGAGCAGTGATTATCCTTTCAAAGGATGGGGATTCAATTCTTCGCACCAACCTGGAAGCTCAGAACCATCTAGAACTCCAGTTCTAGGGGATTCAAGACCCACTTCTGGCCCCTGTGAACACCAAGCTCACACATGGTGCCCAGAATATACATTCAGTCAAAACATTCATGCACATTTAAAACTCAAGAGTAAAGTAAAGTATTTTCAAATCAATAGGGAGGCTGGAACTATGTCTCATCAGTTAAAATGATTTGCTTCTCTTTCAGAGGTCCCGAGTTTTAGTCCCAGCACCTACACTCACCTACACCTCACAACCATTGATTCTCTGGCTCCAGGGTGATCCAATGTGTCTGATCTCTCAGGGCATTAGTGACACACACACGTACACATAATTTAAAAGCAAGAAAGGAAGGAAGAAAGAAAGGAAGGGAGGGAGGAAGGAGAAAGAAAGGCTAGAAGAGAATCAGAGTTTGGATCCAGAACACCTGTGCTTGACGCTCAGGAACCTGCATCTTCCACTGTAAGGGATCTGATGCCCCCTTCTGGCCTCCAGGAGCGTCACATAGGCAAGCAACAAATAAATAAAATCTCACTATAAACCCTGACCTGCTTGGAATGCACTGCATAGACAGGACTGGCCTTGAATTAGCAGTAATCTACCTGCACCTACCTTCCAAGCACTGGGATTTAAGTGCCATAAGTCTTGGCATTAAAAATAAATTGTTTAAGAATGTTTTAAAAGTGTAAAATAAGAAAAACAAACAAAAAATTTGAAGCCAGCATGTTTGTACATGCCTGTAATCCCAGTGCTTGGGAGGTAAAGCAGGAGGGTGAGGATGTCAAGGCCATTCTTAGCTGAAGGTAAAGCTTGAGGCCAGCCTGAGCTACATGTGACCCTGTCTCCAAAATCATAACATGGATGAATGAACAAAAAAGTAAATAGCTAACTATTGTAAATATGTGAAAGCAAGGAATGCAATTGGATATTATTACAGTTTGCTTCCTCTCTTCCTTCCAGCTCAGTTGGCAGCATCGTCAGTGCAAATGTCAACATGATAGCTCAGTGTTATTGTAGCTGCTGTCCTTGAAGGCCCCAGGAGTTCGGAGCCACACTGCGCAGCACTGCTAGCAGATGTAGACATAAAAGCAGGGGTCACTGGGGCCAGATGTGTGTGGCAGCTGGAATCACCAGGCCAACAGTGTTCCTGCAGTTGAGGACCGTCCACTGCTGGGTTATCCTAACAGGCAAGGTGGCCACGTCACTTTGGAAGCAACAGACCTATAAGAGATGGGTTTCCCAATCTCTATCAAGCTGTGGCCCAGCAAAGCAAGGCCATACAAAGAAAATAAAAAATAAAAACTCATGGCCCAAAAGGAGTCGGTGCATCTAGGGAAGCTTGTGCTAACTCTTCCAGGACCAGGCATGGGGACTGAGCTGTGTGGCTCAGTGGTAAAGTACTGGCCTAACAGGCATAAAGCTCTGAGTTTGATCCTCGGAAGGACCCAACCCCCCAAGTTAAGTCCGTCAGGTTTAACCTTCTAGTCTGTTATGCACAAGTGGCTCACTCTTATAATCTCAGCACTTGGCAGGTAGAGGCAGGAGGGCAAGGAGTTCAAGGTCATTCTTGGCTACACAGAGAATTGGAGAGCAGCCTGGACTATATAATACTGTCTAAAAAAAGGGGAGTGTGCGAGTTCACAACTCAATGCACTAGCCCACTCCTATGCCGCTTAGCCACCTGTGATGTCATCATTGGTCACCGCAGCCAGGTGCCCAAAATAAAAGGACCCCTCCTCTTACTTCTCTCTCTGCTCGCTTGTTCTCTCTGCCTTGGTTTCTCCCCTTTTCCTGGATGCCCTCTCTCTCTTCCCTCTCTCTCTCCCTGCCTCTCTTTCCTGGGGGACTCCCACCATGCCTTTCCCTTTCTCCTTCCCTCTCTCTCTCCACCTCCATTCAACAAATATCTTTCCTAGAATATCTGTTTGTGCGTGGCATCATTTTAAAATATAGAGCAGAGGGGAGGACAGTAGCAATACGATAGAGCAGAGGGCTGGAGAGCGGAGTTGAGTAGTGTGTACTTAGCAAGCGTGAAGTCCGGGTTCAGCAATAACCGTGCTGGTTGGAATAAGAATGATCCCCAGAGGCTCATATATTTGGGTTTGTGGTTCCCAGTTGGTGGACTGTGGGAAGGATTAAGAGGTGCGTCCTTGTTGGAGGAGGTGGCTTCAAAAGCTCAGGCCAGGCCCACTGTCTCTGCCTGTTCCGTGAGGATGAGGGTGTAGAGCTCTCCAGCGCCAGCCTGCCGCAGCCATGTGGGCTCCCCACCATCGTGCAACTCGGTAAGGCTCTGAAACGTAAGCAATTAAATGCTTTTCTTTAGAACAGCGCGTGGTCACAGTGTCTCTTCATAGCAATACAACACTAAGACAACAGCAAAGGCTGGCAGGATGGCTCAATGACTGCTGCCGAGCCTAACAACCTGACTTTAATCCTTGGGACCCACTTGGTGGAAGGAGACAACCAACTGCTGAAAACTGTCTCTCTCTCTCTCTCTCTCTCTCTCTCTCTCTCTCACACACACACACACATGCATGCGCGCGCACACATAAAGGTAAAGGCAGAATCTTATGGAAATAATAGGCAACTTCTGTGACCATCCATCTAGCTGGAGTGAAGATATTCTAAAGAGAGTTCTTATGCCCCTCCCCAGGCTATTGGTGCCAAAGAATTAAAATTTCACAGGATTCCCATGCTAGAGTACGGGAAAAGCTGAAGTCCGGTGCCAAAGGAAGAAGTTGCCTCCCAAGGAGATAGTTCACAGAATTCTGACCTTATCAGATTGCACTGGAGCCAGATCTGAGCAGAGGCGGTGAGGGGTTCATGGTAAGGGGGCATGCACATTGACTGAGACTGCCTAGTTATTCGTGCCTCTATCTGACTCTAAACCTTAAGTCAATACCCTAAAGACGGACTTGTGGACCTCGTGACTTCTATATTTGATCCTCTTTCCAATGAGGGCACACTGAATCGATCTTTTATTTTCTGTTTCTATTACTTGTCTCTTTAATTGGTATATTGGGGTTTGGTGGCCAAGCCTAGCTTGTTGAGGCTTTTAGAGCCCAGGCTTTGACCCTAAGAACTCTAGTGGTAGCACTATTGTGATATAGAAAGTCATAAATATTAAATAAATTCTATGGGAGCACTGGGGAAAAGTGAACCAGGACTAGAAAAATCGGGTTTTTGTTGTTTGTTTTGAATTTGGGCTGGTGGTTGTAGCTCACTGCTAGAGTGTTCCCCTGGCATGCACAAGACCCTAATTTGACTACAGCAAAAAACAGATGTGGAATAGACTTGTAGTCTCAGGAATGGGAAGATGATGACAGGCCGTTCCCTGGAGCTTATTGGTCACCTAATGTAGTCTATTTGGTGAATTCCAAGGCTGTGAGAGACCTTGTCTTAAAAAAAAAAAAAAAAAGCCAGTTGGTGATACACACCTTTAATTCCATCACTTGGGAGGCAGAGACAGATGGATCTCTGAGTTCAAGGCAGCCTAGCCTATAGAGAGAGTTCCTGGACAGCCAGGACTATAAGAGAAACTTTGCCTCAATAAATAAATGAATAAAGTAAGTAAATGGATGTTGCTTGAGAGAAATCATACTGAGATTATCCTCTGATCTTCATTGCAAGTGTCCCTACACATACAGGCACACACACATTGCAGTAGCATTTAAGGTAGCTTTAAAATGTAAATTCAGGTGCTGTAGAGCTAGCCCAGTGATTAAGAACACTGACTGCTCTTCCAGAGGACCTGGGTTCAATTCCCAGCACCCACATGGCACTCACAACTGTCTGTAACTCCAAGATCTGACACTCTCACACAGAGACTTATGCAGGCAAAACACCAATGCATGTAAAATAAAAATAAATAATTTTCTTAATGTGAGTACAGTTTTGGGCTGGAGAGATGGCTTTCTGGGTAAGAGCACTGGCCACTCTTCCAGAGAATCTGGATTCAAGTCCCAGCACCCACATGGCGGCTCACCAGCTATCCAGTCCTAGGGGACCCAACACCCTCTCTGGCTTCTGTGACTGCCACCGTGTGGTGCGCAGACATGCACACAGGCAAAACACCAAATGAAATCAAAAGGGAAAGTGATTCTAAAGTAAAGTATAACTTCCTCTGAGAAATCAAAAGTCCTGGGTGACCTAGGTAGAGTGGCAACATTCACCTAGAACTTTCTGGATACAAGAAATACACCTGTCTTTAAAAATGCCCCCCAAACAAGCAATTAATGGGTTGTGCTAACTCAGCAGCTCTTTGTCGGAGGTATGATTTGCTTTTGTTCAGGGCGTTGTCAGTCTCCAGTGTACCCCTTCATACCTCATCCCTTCATACAGAGCCTTCAGCCCTATGTCTCATGAAATAGTACAAAGGTTGGTAACAAATTTCTTCATGGGTGTTTTCTAATAAAACTGTCATTCTGTCTGCATTTCTGTGGAGAAAAAGAAAAAGAAAGAAAGAAAGAAAGAAAGAAAGAAAGAAAGAAAGA
>NW_026596240.1:1554966-1563135 GCF_907164565.1 Psammomys obesus | reverse complement strand
AAAGAAAGAAAGAAAGAAAGAAAGAAAGAAAGAAAGAAAGAAAGAAAAAAGAGACCCTGCCATGCTCAGAGGGAAGCTCTATGAGCTCAAGAATTCTCAACCTGAACTTGGCTTACAGATTGTTGTGGAAAGGGATTTGTCAAGGCAGGAGGGTCGTGCATATCACAGCAGGCAGGTTAGACAGAGCTTTGAAGTTCCAGGTCAGCCAGGGATACATGGTGAGACCCCAGTCTCAAAAGTAAAACAAACAAACAGCAACCCAAAACAAGCAAAAAGCATAGAGATAGGTCAGGAGGTAAAGACTCCATTTAGCAAGCCTGATTTAGTGAGTTCAATGCCCAGGACACAACAGTGGAAAGAGAACCATCTCCTGCAAGTTGCTCTCTGTCACCATACAAGCAGTGTGGTATATGCAGCAACACACAGAGGACAAATAAATGTCGTAAAAATATTTTTCAGAACCTTTCTGGACAGACATGGTGGTGCACACCTTTAATGGGGGTTGGGGGGCAGAGGCAGCCGGATTTCTGTAAGTTTGTGGATATCCTAGTTTACAGAGAGGACAGCCAGAGCTAAACAGAGAAACCCTGTCTTGGGAAAACAAAACATTCCTATTGTAGCAGGAAAGATGTGTTTGTTCATTTAATGATTTATTTGCTTGTTTATTTTGAGGTAGCTGGGCCCATCCAGCCTCTTTATTTCAGTTTCTTACCTCATTGATAATGTCGACATCGACACCATGGCATGTGGGTCTCCATTTGTACTCCTAATTCTAAGCCAGGAGCCACTGGGTCACTACTTTATCTTGTCCCAACAGTCTGAGCACTTCAAGACAACGTCGCAGAAGGTGGCCCGGAAGTTCTGGTGGAAGAATGTGAAGATGATTGTCATCATCTGTGTGATTGTCTCTATCATCATCATCCTCATTATACTCTTTGCCACTGGCACCATCCCCACTTAAGGGCCCCTTTCATCCCACCCTGCTCTTCAGGAGTGACCCTCCCTATTGTGTGCCAAGAGGGACCCTCTCCTGTCCCCCACAGGAATGCTGCTCGGTCCCTGGGAGGGCCTTCTGCTGCATCGTATGCCCCAGAAGCACCTTAATCCCCTGGGAGGAGAGAGTTGGACTGTGGCTGCATCTCATGGGTCCTGAGAGTGGGTTAGAGAGACCCAGAGGACCTGCTTGTGGCTGGGGAACTGCTGGTGGCTGATGGGCAATAAAGACCTTTCAGTGTCCCTCGGTGTTCGGTGCTCTTTCCTCTTTTGTCTTTTTTGCCCTTTGCCCTTATGTTTCTTTCTACCTAAGGAAAGCAACTGCTTTCTCCCAGTTTAGTATCAAGATCATGCAAAGAATAGAGGCATGGGTTTATAGAAGAAAGATGGCAGCTTGGAGGCTTTGCACACCTGGTTTACAGATGTGAATCGCCATATCCAGTTGGAACCAATAATTTTGTCAGTTAGTCTGTCTGTCTCTCTCAAAGGACTTACTTTTATGAGTATGTGAATGAGGAGCCAGCAGAGGCCGGAAGAGGATGTCAATTGCCCAGGAATTAGAGTTACAGGAACTAAGAGTTACAAGCCTAACATGGGTGCTTAGAACCAAACTTGGGTTCTCTGCAAGAACAGTTTGTACTCTTCCCCCACAACCCTCCTTTAGGCAAACATTTAGATTTGTTTATTAATAATTAAAATATAATTACACTGTGTTGCCCCTTCCCTTTCCTCTCTTCAACAGTCTCCCATCCATCATTCAACCTCCTTTCACTCCCTCTAAAATTCATGGCCTCTTTCTCATTGTTATTGTTTCTCTCTCTCTCTATCTCAATCACACACACACACACACACACACACACACAAATACAACCCACAGAATCTGTTTGGTGTTGCTTGGATGTATGTGATTATAGGGCTGACCACTTGGCATTGGATAACCATTTAAAGAGCTCATCTCTGGGGAGGACTCTCTCAGCACTCCTTAATTGCCAACAGTTCCTCGTCTAGGGATGGGACCCCTTGAGAGTTCCTGCTTCCATGCTAGCATGCTTATCAATGTTGTTATTGTTCAGGTCTTGTGTATATTGTTGAACAGTTTGTACCCTTAACCACAGAACCATCTCTCCATCTTCCTCCTTCCCATCTTGATTATATGTGAATATGTACATGTGTGTGGGTGAATGCAGGTGCTGTGTGTGGAGGACAGAGGTCAATGTTGAGTGTCTTCATTGCTCTTCACCTTACTATCTAGTGGACCCTGCAGCATAATGAATGTGAGATAAGCACTCTACTGCTGAGGTACAGCTCCAGCCCTCACCCTACTTTTTGAGGCAGTGAGCTCATCAGTTTGGCTAGGATGGATGGCCAATGAGCTCTAGGGATCTACCCGTCTCCATGGTGCTGAGGTCACTGTGTTGAGGTTACAGAAGCATGTGTCAAACTTTCACATGGGACTGGGGCTTCTAACTCAGGCCCTTGTGCTTGCATAGCACTTGAGGGTAGAATACAAGATTGAGAATCTTCATTGGATCCTGTCATGTCTCTTAATTCTCCTGGACAGGTCTGCAAAGATATGGTCATTCAGGACCTGGTTCAAGGCCTCCTGTCACTTTTGCCGTGTCTTTTCTATGACTTTGGTATAATTCAGCCAAAAGTTGAAGGAACTGGCCAGCTTACCCTTTGTTGGTTATTCTGTGTGTTCTGTTTGTCTTTTGTTCACTCTTGCACTTCTGGATCTCAGCTGTTCTGAGGGAGTTGGGGTGAGGATCTCTCCCCAGAATCCCATGGCTAGTCACAGTCAGTGTCACAGGATCGGGCCTGCAGCACAATGAGCTTTCTGTCTTCTGGACCCCTCCTCCCCACCAGGTTCTTCATCACTGCTGTTCTTTCCAGGGCCCAGGCTGCCTTGGTTTGTGGGAAGGGTTCTTGGCTACTTCTGTTCTTGTTTCCTCCACAGCCATTCCAGAATTAGAAACAACCTGTTGTTGGGAGAATGTGAGGAAAGGGTAGGGTCAGGAGACAAAGGTTTGGGATTAAATAGAGACCAGATTCTGGGATCCCGCTCCTGATCCAGGGAGGGCAGGGAAAATACCATATAGCTCCTCTCCATCTGCTTTGACATGACTGTGCCTACTCTCTTTTCCCCCAGCCTGTTCTGGGGCTCCATGTCCAAGCTTGGAAACCTGTTGTCTGTCCTTATAGCTGCTCAACCCCAGGGGGGAAAGCTCCTGGCACTTTGGTTAAGAGAGGCCACATTTGGGAAGCCAAGGGCAGTCTGGAAGGTGGAAGATGTGTTTGGCAGTTTCTTCACAGCAGCTCAGGAAGGCTACATAATACTAGAGGCACACCAGTGCACAGCACAGGAACAGGTCTGCACGTTTCTCAGAACAGAAAAACCAGAGTTAGCACTTCCCTCGAGAAGCTGCTGTCTTTATAAGTTGGTGTGAAATTCATCTGACATAGGATTTCTTTCATTTGTGACAAAGTTTCACCTTGTAGCTTTGTAGCCTAGCTTAGGCTGTCCTGGAATTTACTATGTAGAGCAGGCTGGTCTCAAACTCAGGCAATCCACCTGGCTCATCCTCTTAAGTGTTGGGGTGACAGCCATAAGCCACAGTGCCAGCCCAGCTTGTCTTTTTGTTTTGTTTCTAGACAGGCTCTCATGTAGCACAAATTCACTATGTAGCAGACCATACATTTGAACTTTTGATCCTTCTGCTGCTGGCTCCCCAGTGCTGAAATTTCAGGCTTCTACCACCAAATTTGGCCTATACGAAGCCGGAGACCCAGAGCTTGGTGTAAGCACATCCCCAGCTCGATTTACAATATGACGTTTCCCTCAACACTTCAGTCCTTTTTTAAAAATTACTTTTTCTTTAAATCATTTTTATCCTATGCTCTGCCTGCATGTGACTGTGCATCACAAATGACTGGTGTCCTTGGAGGTCAGAGCAGGACATAGGATCCTTTGGGGCTGGAGTTGCAGACTGTAGTGAGCACCATGTGGGTCCTGAGAATTAGACCTGGGTCCCCCGAGGAGCTTCTGGTGCTCTAACTGCTGCGCCATTTATGCAGCCCCACATTTTAATTAAGTGCATAAAAATCAATGCCACTTAATACACTTCTCCACGAGCTTTTGTGGAAGTCATAGCACAGTGTTTCATTTACAAATCTTAGGACTTTCTGATTACGCCTTTTGCACAGTTCTTACAAATAACTTCATTCTAACCTTGAAGTTGGCCCCAAGCTGGGATGGGCCAGAGAGATTAAGGAAAGGACTGCTTGGTTCCCGGATCTGCAAGAAAAGCTGCAGTATAACCTCATCAACATTATCCTTCGAAATCTCCATCTTCCTCAGCTTTCAAAGAACTGTCCAGTAGGACTGGCACCAGGATTCTAGAAGGAAGTTGTGTTCTAGAAGGAAGTTGTGTGTTCTCAGGCTGAACAACCCATTTGTTTTCTTTGCAGCAGCTTGCTCTCCGACACTTTCCTAAATTCACACTGTAAAGCTCTTCAGGGAAGTCTATGTACTTTGTCCTTTATTCTGTGAAAGGGACCGTCTCTGCTTGAATACCACTTTGGAATATTGGCTCAGATCTCCTGTTTCCTATTCTGTCTCTTATTGGTTGAAAACATGGCTGCTGTTGCCATCTTTATTTCAGGATCCATCCCAGCAGCTGTAGAGACTCATCCATCCACACACCATGGAGACTTTTAGCTCACAGAAACTTCTGGAGAATTTTAGCATTTTAAACCCCTCCCCCCATGTCTGGAGCTCAGAGGACATCTTGCAGGAGTTGGTTCTTTCCACCACGTGAGTCCCAGGGATGGAACTCTGATCATTAGGTTTGCTATCAAGTGCTTTTATCCACTAAGCCATCTCACCAGCCTCGAGCTATATCATTTTTTGGTTTGGTTTGGTTTTGAGACAGCGTTTCTCTGTGTAGCCCTGGATGTCCTGGAACTCAACTGTAGACGAGGCTGGCTTCTAACTCACAAAGATCCGCCTGCCTCTGCCTCCTGGGTACTGGGATAAAGGCCTGTGTCACCACCGCCCAGCTTCCAGTTTATCATTTTTAAGTGTACAACTCGATGATACATAATTTATTCAAAATCCTTCCTGTCTAAAATCAATCAAAACTTTGGAGTGGCTGATGAGTTTTTAATTTCAGACGAGATGCGCTCACCAAGGTGGCAAACAACCCTCCTGGCTTTTTCCAGTCATCTCTTAGCGCTGAGCCCTCACAGATGCTAACTCTGGCTAACTCCTTATGCAGCCCCAGAGCCAAGAGACATCGGTCCCCTAATCACCAGGCAGAGGTGTCATCGGAAGTCGGACGCTGGTGGCCCGGTAGGAGGCGCCCCGCGGGCCCTGACGCCGCTTTCGGTTTGCCCGGGTCGGGCACCTCTGAGAAGGCGCGCCCCCCCGCCCCCTTGGCCGGCCGGGCCCGCCCCGCCCCAAGGCTTCCTCCCGGGCGGCGGGCACTGAGGCCACCCGCGCGGGGCAGAGGAGCTGGAGCCAGCGAGCAGGCGGTGACTGTGGCGGCGGCCGCGGAGGCGATGGTGAGACGGGCAGGGGCAGAGGGCATTTGGGCAGGGGCATAAGGCAGGAGCCCAAACCCCAGGGGCGCAGGTCGCCAGATCCCAACTTTGCAGGCAGCCGGGGAGGGAGCCTCCTGAGTGCGCCCCGTCGGAGCTGAGTGAGCGGAGCCGCAGCTTCCCACGCTCCTGCAGCAGTTATCAGCTCCCGGCAATACCGGGCAAGTCACTTAACCTCCACGAGCCTCCTTTTCCGCGCCGTGAAGTGGGGGCAGCAATCTCTACCTTAGTGGGTCCTTGAGAGGTTAAAGACGATGTTTATAGTCACTGCTGCCAGGCACTCAGAAGTCTTTGCTGAGAGGGCATAGGTAATGTGATGACCTCTCCAGCTCTTCCCTGGACTAAGCGGAGCCAGAGCTGGCCCAAGGGTTGGAAACCTGAGCAGATGCCTGGTAGAGACCGCTTTAGGCCGGGTGCTGAAGGATAAACACTTTCCCCAGGGGAAGAGAAAATACGTTGTTTACTATAAATTTTCCATGAAATTATCACTGGGACACAGGCTGACTCTTTCCTAACCCCTACCTAGCGACATAATTCTGAGTTGAGTCACCCACGTTCCTGCTGCAGACTCGCCATTCCCAAGGCAAAAGTGTCCGGGACCACTAATGCTATGATCCCCCACCTCCTCTGGGGCTCCTGGAAAGACGGCCAGACTGGAGGCGAGTTTAGTACTCAGGCTGGATGGATGTGGCCTGGCTAGAGGGAGCAATAGCCTCTTCTCTAGGGAACTGGAGGCAGGAAAGGGAAGTGGGGCAGGAAGATAGCCCTAAGCTTTGAGGCCACACCAGGAAACTGAGGGAGGCTCTGAGAATGGGCTGGAGCTGAGAGCCCACTTCCGAGAGTTCAGGGCAAGGGATGACATGAGGTTGGGGGTGGTCTTTTAGCTGGCCCTCAGCTGTTGGGGAGAAGACGGTTCTCAAGTGAAGGCTGAGCCAGGACCATACCTGGCTGTACAGGAAAACCTGAGGATGCTCCTGAGTGCGCTCCAGGCAGAGGGGGTTCAGAGGCTGGGGATGCATTAATTTTGTTGCTCCAGCCTGTCTCCAGCTCCATCACCTATCACTTGTTCTCTCCTTGTCCCCTTTTCTGTCTTCAGCTCTCTCCCCTGTCAGCCCATCCCTCTGACTACCAAATAAGCCCACCCCCTACCCCCTCCACCCACCCCCACTTTCCCTCCCCGTCCCTTCTCTGTGACTCATTCAGTCAAAAGGCTCTTTTTTATATTAATTACCATAGCAGTTCTTCTGTGCCACTGGAGTAGGGCAAAGCAGTGATGGGGAAGATGGAAAGTGAACTCTACTGTTTTGCACATGTACATGTGTGGGAGTGCGGTGTGCACCCTTGTTCACATGTACGGACACTAGCTTGTTTAGGTGCGTGTGGAAGTCAGAGGTTAATGTCAGCTCTCCGTTTTATTTGTGGAGAGAGGGTCTCGGCTCGAAGCTCACCGTTTTGTCTAGTCTAGCTAAGCAGCTTGTCCTGGGATCCCCTGTTTGTGCCTCAGTGGCCTGGCTGGCTTTTGGGTGGGCGCTAGCGGTCCAGTCTCTGGCTCTCACGCCCGCGTGCCAGGAGCTTTATTTACGGAGATATCTCCTCGCGCCATAAATAATTTTAAAAAGATGTTCTTTTATGTGCATGAATGTTTGGCCTGAATGCATGTGTGTTTGCCATGTCTGTGCAGTGCCTGGGAGTCCAGAAGAGGGTGCTGGATCACCCCATACCCAGGTGGCTGTGAGCTACCAAGTGGGTGCTGGGAATCCAGGTCCTCCGGAAAAGCAGAAAGTACTCTTAAATGCTGAGCCATCTCTCCAGCCCCGCTACCAATAACGTTAAAAATTATTTAGCTTGCCTATTTGTTCTTTGGGCACAAGGTTTAATGTTGCTCAGCTTGGTGTGGAACTCACTAGAGAGCTGAGCCACCATGTCTGAATGAAATTAACTAGTTTTTTTTTTCCCTTGAGGCAGTCTTGCTATATAGCCTGCCCTTAAACTACCTATGTATACAAAGATGACCTTAAAGTTGCAGCAAGGTTCCTGCCTCTGACTCCAAGTGCTAGGATTACAAGTATTTGGTACCATGTCCAGTTATAGGATAATTCTTTTTCCTTTTCCTTTCTGTTTTTTTTTTTAGACATGGACCATAATGTAGACCTGATTGGCCTCAAACTCTTTCTGCTGAGCGCCAGAATTATGTACGTCCACAATTATGCTCAGCCTGAAATAATCCCTGAAGTCTTTCAGGCAGAATTTGTGCTTGTAGTCACAGGCCTCTCTCCTTTGTGAAGAAGCTGAGTTGGTGGTATCAAGTGGCTGGAAGCCCACAGTCAGTTAGCTGGGGCATCAGACCTACCTCCCCCTTTCCCTGCATCTGGTTTAGTACAGGGTTTAGACATGTGGCCCCTGGGGTGTCTGTCCACTCCGCCCTCAGATTGGTTACCCTCTCACCCTGGGCAACTTAACACCTCTAGGCTGTAAAAGGGGAACAGATTTGATTTCCAGCCCCCATCTGGCAGCTAACAGCTGCCTGTAACTCCAGTTCCGGGGGTCAGACCCCCTCTTCTAGTTTACTCAGACACT
>NW_026596240.1:1554532-1554956 GCF_907164565.1 Psammomys obesus | reverse complement strand
TGAAGAGGTAGCTCAGGGGTTAAGAACACGGGTTCTGTAGAGGACCTGGAGTGGATTCCTGGAACCCACAAGGTTTCACTCAACAATCCATAATTTCAGTTCCATGGAAGTCCGACAGCCTCTCTGACTTTCTTGGGCATGGGGCAAACACACCCCCAGGGGAAATACTCATTCACATAAAAGAAATAAAAGTTAACAAAATTCACATGTTTAAAAAAACAAATCAGCGGGCCAGTGGTGACACACCCTTTAATCCCAGCACTCAGGAGGCAGAGGCAGGAAGATGTCTAAGTTCGAGGCCAGCCTGCTCTACAGAACAAGTTCTAGGACAGTCAGGACTATGAAGGGAAACCCTGTCTTGAATAACCAACTTACTTACTAACTAACTAACTAACTAACTAACTAACTAACTAACTAACTAACT
>NW_026596240.1:1542863-1554522 GCF_907164565.1 Psammomys obesus | reverse complement strand
ACTAACTAACTAACTAACTAACTAACTAACTAACTAACTAACTAACTAACTAACTAACTCCTTAATAAAAGGAAAAAGATGAAATTTTGGTCCACGTTAATGTTGATTGCTGTTATTTATTTAGCATTTAGTCAGGTCAGGCATTGTGTAGGCTTTTGTTTATACTACGTCACATAATCTGAGCTGTCATGATGAGGTTTATGAGGTAAGCACTATTATCACAACTTTACGAGAGAGGAAGTGCTGGTCAGAGATCACATTCTGTCTCAGTTATCCAGCAGGTGAGTGGCAGAGGCAGAGTTTGAGGCGAGGGAGGCAGCACACCTTGTTTTTGAGATAGGTTTCACTTCCTGAAGCCAGGGCTCAGCCTTCAGCAGGCACAGGGGTCCTCCTCTCTCCCAGGTCCTGAGCAGTACATACTGTTTTCACATGGGTATGAGCTAGCAGGCTCCAGGAATCTTCCTCTACTGTGTCATGTGCTCTGCCCTCCCCCATGTGCTAGGGTTATGTACATGCATGACCACACCCTCCTGCTTGATTTTGAGAGACTCCAGGAGAGGCAGGCAGATAGCTGTGAGTTCAAGCAGCCTGGCTGGTCTGTATATTGAATTCCCTGCCAGCCAGGACTATGTAAAACAAGACAAAACGGAGGAGGGAGGTGCTGAGTTCCAATGCTGCTGGAAAGTATGGGCTAAAGCGATCCTCCTACCTCAGCAACAGGAAGGGAGTGTTCTTTCTTTTCTTTTTCTGTGCTGTTGGTAATTGAAGCCCTCACCACCAGAGCAGGCACTTCTAGCTCAGCAGGATGTGGAGCCCAGAATATCTGGAAAGGTGCTCTAGAGGGTCCAGGGTGTTGTTCAGTGGCAAACTGCCCTGTGTTTCTCGTTTACGGCCCTGGGTGCTTTCCCTAGCGGGTGTGTGTTGTAGCGGATAGTCTGTACAGACGGTGGTACCAGTCTGACAAGAGTGCTCCCTGTGCAATCAACCACCCAAGGCTTGGCAACTACTCCTCTTCACCTCCCTTTGGCTCAAAACCCCCATGTCCTGCCGGGCACTGGCAGTCTCAGAAATACTTCTCACACCTCCCCCACTCCACCCCCGCTTCCTCTTCTCTCTGCTTTCCTGTGGGACCCTGCGGGCCTCTCCTCAAACCGTGGCTGATGCACTTCTCTGCCCTGTTGGCTGGCCTCAACTGGACTTTTCTCCTCCGCCTCTTCCTCCTCCTTTTCCTTCTCTTCTTCACTTTATTTATTATGTATGCATTATTCTGCCTGCATGTATGCCTGCACCCCAGAAGAGGGCACCAGATCTCATTATAGGTGGTGGTGAGCCGTTGTTGGGAATTGAACTCAGGACCTTTGGAAGAGCAGCCAGTGCTCTTAACCTTTGAGCCATGTCTCCAACCCCTGGGCTTCTCCCTTCCATTTGCTCCTGTTTGTCGGCAATGGATCAAAGAGAATCTGAAGCTCTCCCTACGTGTACATGTGTGCGTGTGCGTGAACATGCGTGTTACCCTGCTCCATTACTCTCTGCTATATTCCTTTGAGACTAGGTTTCTCACCAAACCTGGAGCCAGAATGGCAGCCTGTAAGACCTAATTATCCTGTCTCGTTCTCTCAGAGCCGGGTGGTCAGGGTGTACAGCCGTGACTGGCTTTTTCCATGGGTGCTTGGTGTCTGAACTCAAGAGCTTATGAAGAGACAGCAAACACTCTGACCCACTGAGCCCACACATTCACAGCTCCCACCTCGAGATGATCTTATCTAGCCCAAGCCAAAGACAGCCTTGAACTTCTCTGATTCTTTTGCCTCTGCCTCTGGAATTACATGTGTGGTCACACCTAGCACTTTTGTTTTGAGCCAGATCTCACTATATAGCCCAGGCTGGCCTGGGACTATATCTGTCTGTGATGCATGCCGCTGTTATCACTTCCTGTATACTAGTTTCCACCCCTGACTTTCCCGGACCTCACCCAGCATCTCCACCTTCTGCCCTTTCCCTGTCAATAGGGGGCTGTGTCCCTGTCTCTGCCAGAATGGCTCAGCTCCATCCCAACACCTGCCCTTGTAATTTTGGTTACAATCTGACCCTTGTAATGTACTCACTCCATGGGTGGCTAGTGTGTAACTCTACTCTTTCTGATGGCATCGATGTGTTTCTTTTCCTCAGCTGGAGAGAGAGCTTCCTGAAAACACGTACAGTTCATTCAGAAAATATCTGTCATATGTCTTCCAGCTGCCAGGCCCTTGGCTGAGTTACAAGTGGCACAGGGCAGCATGGCCCTTGCCCTCTGTTTGCTCAGCTCTTCCCTAACACTGTATCTTTTATATTGCCGGGAGAGACCTGTGCATGTCTTAAGGTCCTTTCACCTCTGCTTGAGGAGGGACCAAAGTGGGCAGGGATTTGATGGCTGTATTCCCTGGAGCCCAGCTTGGCTCCCACCAGGCAATAGGCCTGGCTTTGCTGTGAAGGGAAAAGGCTCCAGACTGCAGCTAGAGGCACAGCCAGCTGTCCATAGATGTGACCCTGCATTACCTCTTGTACTGGAATAAGATAACAACAGCTGTAGCATCCAGAACAGGAGAGCAGAGCTGGTGGAAGAGTGCTTACCTAAGCACGAATGAAGCCCTGGGCTTTGGTCGCTACCACCACATAAACTGGGCATGGTAGAGCACACCTGTAACACTGCGAAATGAGGTTAATGAGGTCAGAAGTACAAGGTCATTTTGGGCTGTATAGTATGTCAGAGGCCAACCAGGGCTATACAAGACCCTGTTCAAGAGAAAAAGAGAGAGAGAGAGAGAGAGAGAGAAGAAAAGGTAAAGGAGGAGGGTGCTGGGTGCATGGTTCATGTCACTGAAGCATGAACACTGAGGTCGCTTGTCCAGCCCCCATGTGAAAAGCTGGGCATCGCTGCACATGCCTGTAACCTTAGTGCCTGGGGCATGGGCAAAGAGACAGGAGAATTGGTGGGGCTTTCTGGCCACTCTTCCAGGTTCCGTGAGAGATCAACTCTCAAGGGAGTAAGATGGCGACAGAGCAGGGCACCTGGCATCCTCCTCTGGCCTTTGGCAGGTGGACTAGTGCATGTATGTGTACACCACACCTCACACACACACACACAGATGCCGGTGAGGTGACTCAGCAGGCTTCCACACAAGCCTGCCGACCTGAGTTCAGTCCCCAGAATCCATTGTAAAAGTGGAAGGAAAGAACTGACTCTTCTAACCTTCACATCTGTGACCCCCTACAATAGTAAAGGACAAAAATATCCCCAGCATCCCACCAACCCCGAGGAGTGATTCTCATTTTGAAATCTTTGTCCACTCCTAAGCCTGTGCTTTGGAGTGCTGGGATGTGGGGAAGATCAAACAATGGAGCCTTGTCCAACGATACAGGATGACAAGTGAGTCAGGAATGGGAGGACACATGCGTTCCCTGTTCTCTGCTGCCCTGTGTCCCAGCATCCGAGCACCTTCTGCCTCCTTGGTTTGCCTGCCCTACACTTAAAACAGGCTGTTTTTCAAGCTCTTGGGTAAATATTGACCTGTTTGGGTTTCAGATGCCTGTCCCTCGAAACTCCAGCTGGCCTAGACAAGCAAACCAGGAGAGCTTCTCTTGAGACTGAGAGTCCCATTTGGGTAGGAAGGCAAGCAACTGGCCCTTTACTGGGTCCTTGCAGCGATCAACATTGTGCTGGCCTCCCAGGCTCATGGGGATGGTGCTGACCCACCCCCGGAGCTTGTGATCTAGAGGCAGAGAGAGGACTCATACACTGAGAATGCTCTGAGACTGTGTGCAAGGCAGCTGCCTGTGATCCTGTGTGAGGAGTCCTGCCTGAGTAGGAGGTAATCCTCTGTGACTACCAAGTCTCTTCCAACAAAAATGCTCTGGTTTTAAGTGGAATTCTGTCAAGTGCCAAAATGTCTGCTGTAAACAATGGGAGATATGGGCTGGCAGGAAAGGGAGGGTGGTGGTGACTCTCTCTGTGAGAAGGAGATAGAATAGGGATGGGCTGGGAAGGCCTAGGCTGAAGGAAGGGAGTTGCTGTGGTTTGTTAATCCTCTGGCATTCATCTTCCTGAATAGACCTGACCTGCTCATGGTTTCAACACAGGGCATCCAGAGACAGCAGGGCCTTTGCCCACACCCCCTTTTCCTCTACCCATCTCCCTCTCTTTCCCTTTCACTTCCCCTGGACTGAAACTCATGTCCTTCTCCTCCCAGTCTGCCGAAACAAACTGTCTTTCTTGGTTAGGTGAAGCCATGCAGCCCAGGTTTAGAAGCCAAAAATTGCCACTTGGATCCCATCAAAGACTTTGGATCCCAGGGAAGCCTTGGCTGACTGGCAGGCTAGAAGCCAAAGGCCAGAGGGTCTGAGGTTCCCAGGAGGAGAGGAATTAGGTGGTCACTGAGGTGGAGAGCAGGTTAGCTCAGAGGCAGAACTGGCCTGACAGGTCAGAGGTCCAAAGAGAGGGGTAAGCTGCTCCCTTTTCAAGGATTTCTAGGCAGAGTCACTGATGTGATCTGGTCTCCAGTCAGCTCGCTGGCCCTCTGGAATGGACTGTTTTCCTGCCTGGCTGCATGGTCTTTGCTAATTCCTGGGGCCAGTGGGAAGCCACAGGGCAGGTGAACATTGGATAGATGCCATCTTGGAGCAGGTGAGCAAAGTGTCTGTTTTGTGAGAAGGTGGGGACCTGGCAAGCTCCCCATTTGGGGTAACATAAAAGAAGCTGAGATGCTGAAACTCAGGGCAGATGGATAAGGGTAGGAACTTATGAGCCTGGAGCCCTTTAACCTGGATATCTCATGCCTCTACACACAAACGACGCTATTACTCATCCTCAAGACATTGTAAGGGATGGGGGAGTTTAGGTCTTTTTGTGGCAGAGGAAGGCTGGGGTGAGGAACTCTTGTAGTCTTGACCTTGGGCTTGGTGCTCAGGCAGGGAAAGAATTGGAGCGATGTCAGCGACAGGTGGACCAAGTGACGGAAATCATGCTCAACAATTTCGACAAGGCCCTGGAGCGTGAAGGCAAGCTGGCAGAGCTGCAGGAGCGCTCCGACCAGCTCCTGGACATGGTGTGTGGTCACTGGGAGTGGGGGAGGGACAGGGATGGGGAGGTGAGGCCCTAGATGGGGTCCATGGCTTACTTGCTTACCAGTGTGGGACTTCTGGTTTCCTACAAGTAGGTTTCACAAAAGATACCCTTGGGTTGGGGCTAAGGCTTGGCTGGTAGAGTGCTTACTTAGTATACACAGCCAGGCTCACTCCCCACCATGGCATGAAACACAAGTGCTGGCACACCTGTGATCCCAGCACTCAGAAGGATCAGAAGCTCATTCTCAGCTACACAGGAAGTCCAAGACTTGAGCTATATGAGACCCTACCTTACAAACAAAAATAAACAAATACATAGACCAAAAGAAGTCTTTGGAACTGGGCACATTCCAAGAGGTCATGGGCTGGTATTGCTAAGTGGGTGTGAGGTGGCAGGGTAGAGGGTCAAGTGTCACAGCAGTGACTGAGATCAGGAGCCAGGCTGCAAGGGTGGCAGAGCACAGTGACTGGGGAGGCAGCAGGCAGGATGCAAAGGATGCAGGAGGTCGTTCTTGCTAGCATGGGGATGGAGAGCTGGCTTTGAAGCCCTGTGGGAACCATTAACTCTGTGTATGTGTGTCCCTGGCTATCCAGAGTTCGGCCTTCAGCAGGACAAGCAGGGCTCTAGCCCAGAAGAAGCGCTGTGAGAATATCCGGTGCCGGATCTACCTGGGGCTAGCAGTGGCTGGCGGCCTGCTCATCATCCTGATTGTGCTGCTGGTCGTCTTCCTTCCGAGTGACGGGGACAGTAGTAATCCATAGGATGCAAGCACTGCCTGAAGGACTGGGGACTGACCCAGCCTGGCCTGGAGCAGAGGATGAATGGCTCCTCTGCCCTGTTCTGGACTCCAGAGAATCCTGCTGTTTGCTTTCAGCTAGGCCACCCCAGTGAGTGCCGAAGGACATCCTGGAAATGTTCACCTCTGCTCTCCCATCACGCCATAGACTGGCCCTTCAGGGCAGCCTGCTGCACTGGCCCTGCGAGGCCACAGCACTTGAACTCAGTAAAAGCTGCTGTTTGGTTAAAAGCTCTCGCTCTCTCTCCCTCTCTCTCTCTGTCCCTCCTGCCTTCCCTTCCTGGCCTGCCTCTTGCACACACATATACCACACAGGCAGATGTACACGTACAAACACAACCCAAACCCAGAAACATCACATACACAGAGACACCAGACACAGGAACACTCTATAGGCATACACGTACACACACACACCACAGATACACATACACACACCCTGCAGATACAGAAACACACACTACATACCACACACACATACGTAAATGTATTTTTTTAAAGGCAAGAAAACTTGTCGCCCAAAGACTGTATTCCAGGAGATGGCCTCTTCCCTTCCTTTTCCCACCTGATCCTGTCCTACACAGACAGACCTTACGGAATGTGGAACAAGGACATAGCAGCACACAAACCAGACCTTTGTGCCTACTCCCATGAAAATGAAATCTATTATTTTGATATTTTGAGGGTTCTCAGAGGAATAATGGGATTCTGGATGGAAGGATAAGGAGGAAAGGGCTTGCTGGGAGCATAACTCAGTTAACAGAGTGCTTGCCTCATATGAATTTAGTTCTGGGTTTGATGGTGGCACATGTGTCTGAAATTCCAGCACTCAGGAGGTAAAGGAAGATGATTATAAGTTCAAGACCATCTTTGACCATCTTTGAGTTAGTTTGAATCCAATCTGGGCTATGGGAGACCATGTCTTAAAAAAAAAAAAAAAAGATGAAGAGGATGGTTCAGAGATGCTCTTCTAGAGGACCCAGGTTCAATTCCCAGCACCCACATGGCAACTCACAGCTGTCTTTCACTCCAGTTCTAGAGGATCTGACACCCTTTTGAGGACACACATGAAGGTAAAGCACCAAAGAACATAAAAAAAAAAGCATACTGTTGCTAAGGATCCAAGGTTGCAAGCTCAGTTCCCATCTCTTAAGTCAGGCATTTCATAGCTTCCTGTTACGTCCTTTCAGGGAGGTCATACTCTAGAGGCACTTGCACTTAAGTACACACACACACACACACACACACACACACACACACAATTTATAAAATAAAACATTTAAGAAAAACAAGAAACATGCCAGAGAGATTACCCCATAAAGTGTTTGCCTTGCAAACACAAGAACCTGAGTTACACCCCTAAAACCCATTTAAAAAGTCATGGGCGTAGTCCAATGTGGCAGCATGAACCTTCCAAACACTGGGAAAGTAAGGACAGGCAAATCTCTGTCAGACTGAGGCTAGCCTGGTCTACATAGTAAGACACTTTCTCAAAAACACAGAAACAAACAAACAAAAAACCAATATGGTGTTCTTCTTTTACTTCCAGAATTGGGAAGGTAGAGACAGCCAGATGCCTGGGGATCACTAGCCACCAGCCTAGCCCAATTGGTGAGCTCTAGGCCAATAAGAGATGCTGTCTTGAAAAAAAACCCAAAAAAAACCAAAAAACAAAAAACAAAACAAAAAAAAAAACAAGTGAGCTGGTGAATAAACACTGTGGAGTTGGGTATGGACTGGTGTGCTTGAATCCCAGCACGTGGGAGGCAGAAGCAGGTGGATGTCTGTGAGTTAGAGGCTACACAGTGAGACAGGGTTTCAAGAAAAGGACAAAAAGAGGGGAGGGATGGAGAAAAGAAGAGAAACAAGACAGATAGTTTCTGTTTGAACAACTGAGGTTGAGCTCTGGCCTCCACACGTAGATGCACACACATACATGAACACAAATGCACACATTACATAAAACAAACGACAAGGAAAGGGCTTCTAAATTGTTCTCATGAGCTCTTTACCTGAAGACAGACCACCCCCAACATTTCCCCATTCCTAATTTCTCAGTCTGTGTCTTGTTCTCATTTGAGCTTTACATACCACCGCATTACACACAAAACCTTTAATGCTGTATACAGGGTCAAAAAGGAGGCTTCTCTTTAGGAAAGAATTAAGGCATTCCAATGTTCCAGGATATACAGGACCACAAAACCAGTGCCTTCAAGAAACATAGAAAGGGTCATCCATTAGGGACTGGCAGGTAAAGATGCCTGCTGCCGACTGTTAATGGTTAGGATCTTCTTGTGAGTGTTGTCAGTTTGACACAAGCTAGAGTCATCTGAGAAGACAGGAACGCAGAACTTCAGTTGAGAAGATGCTTCAGTCAGATAGTCTTGTAGGCAATCCGCGGAACATTTTCTTGATTAATGATTGATGTGAAAAATCCCCATCCACTATGGATGGTGCCACTCTGGACAGGTGGTCCTAGATTACATAATAAGCAAGCTCAGTAAGCCGTGGGATGCAAGCCAGTTAGTAGCTTTCTTCTACAGTGTCCTCCCACAGGTTCCTGCACCGACGTCCCTCAGTGATGAACTGTGACTTGGAAGCTATAAGATGAAATCATCCCTTTCCTCCCTCAAGTTGCCTTGGCTGTAGTGTTTGTCACAGCAACAGATACCTAAATAAGACACCAAACCTGATGGCCTGAGTTTGATTCCTGGGACCCACATGATGAAAAGAGAGAAGGCACAGCAACTCCCAAAGTTGTCCCCTGACCTCCATATGAATGTTGTGACATATTCATGAACACACACACACACACAAATGTTTTCTTAAACAACAACAACAACAACAAAAAACAATGGAAAAGCACTTTGCTTAAAAAACAAAACAATCATTCACTGGGCAAAGAAAGGCATGATACCACACTTGGGAGGCAGAGGCAGGCTGATCTCTGTGAGTTCAAGGCAGCCTGGTCTACAAAGTGAGAACAAGCAATACTACACAGAGAAACCCTGTCTTAAAAAACAACAAACAAACAAAAAACAGGGGAAAAAAGGGTGGGGCTGCAGAGATGCCTTAGAGGTTAAGAACACTGGCTACTCTTCCAAAGGTCCTGAGTTCAATTCCCAGCAACCACATGGTGGCTCATAACCATCTAAAATGAGATCTGGTGCCCTCTTCTGGCCTGTAGGCACATATACAGGCAGAATACAGTTTAAAAAATAAATCTAAAAATAAACAAACAAAAAAACTTAGCTGGTACAATGTGCAGGTTTATAATCCCAGCACTTAAGGAGGCAGAGGCAGGCAGATCCCGGTGAGTTCAAGGCCAGCCTGGTCTACAAAGCAAGTTCAGGATAGCCAAGGTGACATAAAGAAACCCTGTCTCAAAAACAAACAAACAAAAGGCCCAGGAAGACCTTCTGTTCGGATTACTTTTTTTTTTTCCTTTTTTCTTTTTTATTGTTGAGACAGAATTTCACTACATAGCTCTGTCTGTCCTGAAGCTCACTTTGCAGACCAGGCTGGCTTTGAAATCAGACATCCACCTGCATCTGCCTCCTGAGTGCTAGGATTAAAAGCATGTGCCACTATACCAGGCTTGTTTGGGTAACCTAACTGTGGTTCGAACTCAAGGGTGAATAACCCAATGTCAAGTGTATAAAATAAGCAGTTCTTGCTGGGTGAGGGAGGGCTACCAAGAAAAGCAAGAAAAAAGATCCAAGAATTGAACAGAGCTTAACCTCTTACAAGGTGAAAAATGTCCCCCAGTCTTTAAGAAAATAAAATACTGTAAAAAGTTCAGTCTCTTTAAAATATCCAAAGTCTTTCAACTGTGGCCTCCTGTAAAATCAAAATAAGTTACATGCATTCTTATTCATTCTTAGTTACAAAAGTTAATACTTAGAGGGAAGAGCCAGCACATGGTGACAATCAAATAAAAACCCCGAACTCCACAGTGTCAAGTTCAATGCTTGGTGTCTGGGACACACCCACAATCCTCTGGGCTCAAAGGGCCTGTGACACTTGGGCTCTGCAATCCACAGCACTCACAGCTTTCCCTCCAGGCTCAGGCTGACTCCATTTCACAGATGCTGTCCTGAGCATCATTCCACAGTCCCAGCGCCTCCAATATTACAGGATTTCCACAGGCCGCACCTTCACCAATGACCTCTCGGCCTGTCTTCAGCAACTTTGACCTTGCCACATGCTGCCAAGCCTCAGCAGCTCTCCATGACAAACTTCCCTCTGAAACTTCATGAAGTCATGCCATGCCTCCATCATCTGCACTGCCCTCAACATTATCTTCCTAGTTCCCACAACAGTTCATTAACTTCTAAGCACTTGAAAAACTTCCCCAGTCCTTTTCCAACATCCTTCCCAATCTTCCCCAAAACAATATGTTCAGAGATGTCACAGCAATACCCCAGTCCTCTTGATAACTTCTGTCTTGTTTTGCTTTCTACTGGTGTGCTAAAACACTATGACCAAAAGCAACTTGTTGAGAAAAGGGTTTATTTCAACGTATGGTTGTAGTCTATTAGGAAGGGAAGTCGGCAGAAAATCATGACAGGAACATGAGGCAGGAACTGAAGCAGAGGCCATGGAGGAACACTGTTGACTGGCTTATGAACCTGCTTTCTTATACAACCCAGGATCACATGCCCTGGGGTGTCACTGCTCACAGTGGGCTGCGCCCTTCCATATCAATCATTAAAAAAAAAAAAAAGACTAGTCCACAGGCCAAGGTGATGGAAGTGTTATCTCAGTTGAGAGTCCTTCTTCCCGGATGACACTAGTTATGTCAAGTTGACGAAAAGATAACCAACATGCAGAACTTATTTCTTTTTTGTTAGAGTCAGTTAAGTTGCGCAGGCAATTCAACTGGCCTGCCCTTAAGGACCTTTAGGGTCCTGACAATGTCCTATGGCAGTACCTGTGTCCTATGACATCATCTGGACCAGGTGCTTCAGATATAATTGGTGGTCTGCCACTCTTTCTTTCTCCCTCTCCCCCTCTCCTCTCTCTCTTGCTGATGGGTTTTTCGGTCTCTCTCCCCTTTCACTGTCGGGACGCTCCCCCTCCGCCCATCTCTGTCCCTCTGTCTCTCTCTGTCTCTGCCCTCATGACTTACTCAGGCCCTAACTCTCTTCTTCTTCCCTTCCCCCTATAAACTCTTCCATGTAAGGTCTGTTCTGTGCATGTGGCATCAATTTTTAAAAAGGACTAACAGCAGTATCTCCCTAAGAGGCCAAGCTGGCCTGTTAGATCCTGAGACTACAGGTGCATGCCACCACGCCTGCTCTAAGCATTTGCTCCATCCCCTGGATTATCATCCTCCTCTTCTGAGAAAGAGAAAGGACAGCACTTTGCCTTGCTAAATGGGTCAGCAACACTCACTTCGGGCAAACCACTTCTGAGACTCAGGTCTTATGTGCATAAAAGGGAGAAGTAACGGGGTTTAAGCTCAGTGGTAGGGCAGGTGCTTGGCGGGAGCTCTGTAGTTGAGCTCTCCCTGCCCCTGCGGGTGGTGGATGTATGAGAGACAGGGTCTCACTTTGTAGCCTTGGCCGGCCTCCCACTCACAGAAACCCACCAGCCTCTGCCTCCTGCGTGCTGGAATTAAAGGCACGCACTATCATGTACTCTTTCTTAATGTGTGTGGGTATTTACTGCTTGTCTGTCTGTACTGTCATTCGTGTGCCCGGTGCCCGCAGAGAGTGTCGGACCCCTGGAGATAGTGTTAGAAACGGTTGTGCGCCCCT
>NW_026596240.1:1481250-1542853 GCF_907164565.1 Psammomys obesus | reverse complement strand
TGTGTGTGTGTGTGTGTGTGTGTGTGTGTAAGGTGGAATCTGACACTGTGTCTCATGTTCCACTGGCCTGGCTAGTTTCACGTCAACCGGAGTCACTGACATAAGATGGGGAAGAGGGAAAGGCGACCTCAGTTGAGGAAATGCCAGGCTGGCCTTTGGGCAAGCCCGTGGAGTGTTTTGTTGGTTGATGACGGGTGAAGGTGCTTGGCTCATCGGAGGCGGAGCCATCCCTGGGCAGGTGACCCCGAGCACTGGAAGAAAGCAGGCGGAGTAAGCAGTCCTCCTCCATGGCCAATTCATCAGTTCCTGCCTCGGGTTCCTGCCCTGCCCTCCCTGCGGATGAACTGGAATCGGGACGTGTTTGCTGAAATAAACCCTTTCCTCCCCTTGGCCCTGGTGTCTTATGACAGCTTTAGGAACCCCAGCTAGGACAGACACCTATTTAATGAGGCAGGGTTTCTCAGTCAGACCCAGGGCTTAAGATATGACTTGTCTCACTAGCTGTCTTGTTCTAGGGGTCCCTGGCCTGCCTTTGGAGGCTGGAATTACAGGCAGGCTGCCACAGCCACTCAGAATTTACATGGCTTCTGGGTACCCAAATTCCGGTCCTTAGATGTAGGCAGCAAGTGTTTTAACCACTGAGCCATCCTTCTGGCCTTGGAGAGGGGGCATTTTTGCTTAAGACAACCTCCGGGGATTAGACACTTTAAGAGCAACATTTTCTTTCCTGTAAAGGAGAGAAATTTCCTGCCTGTCTGTCCTCTACTCTAGGCCACTGACATCAAACTCTCTGAGGTGGTACATAAACGTCCCCGTTATTCCACGAGTGATGCTGACCTGGGGATAAACAGCTGCTCTTCACTCCTTCTTCACCACAGGCATTCAGAGTTAGAGGTTGCCAACAGAAGTGGATGTGAGCCTGAGAACTTACTCCCAAGAGCCTCATGGCATAGAGGAGTCTCATGGCAATGAGGAGCCACTCATTTCTTTTTCTTTCTTTTTAAATGCTGTGTGGGTCCCTGCAGGCAAGTGTGACTGCAAGTCCCTGTGGAAGCCAGAAGAGGGCAGCAGAGTCACCGGAACTGGAGTTACAGGTAATTCTAACCTACCTGATGAAGGTGCTGGGAACCAAACCCAGGTCTTCTGTGAGAGCGCCAGCTCTGCCCCAGCAGCCACATTTCGGTCTGTGGAGCCTCCGGGCCTCAGGAGAGCAGCTGGATTGTACCTCTGCTAGGTGTTTGGGAGGTAAAAATGGAGGCAGTGCTCACACACCCATACATATCTTGGGCTTCTGGACCTTTCCCAGTTTAAGCTTTGGGTTTTTTTTTTTTTTTTTTTTTTTACATCCCAGGAAACTGTTCAGTCCTGGTCCCCAGCTGAGGCCCTGGGCTCCCCAGATAGCAGCTTAGCCAGGTCAGGCTTATGCAGGGCAAGGCACTGAGCTAAGGATCAGAATAGCCCAGCTACCCACACTGGGCAGGACCCCAGCCCACCCCCCATGCCCCCCACCTTCCCAGGCTGTTCCAAGTCCGGGGCCCTGCCCTGTCCCAGGGAACTGCAGCTTTTCTCACACCCACACTTGTGCATTCATAAGCAAAGCAAAGCAAAGGAAAACAGCAGGTATTGTTCGAATTCATAGCAGGTTATATTCTAGGAAAAGGTGGTGTAAGTGAAAAAGATAAAAATTGGATCAGTTTCCCCACAGAAACAATACCAAGATGAGAAACCCTGAGCTAGGGAAAGAATTCTGTAAAAAAGCCCTGACCTGGCTGTGAAAACTTTCTCTAAACCCCTCTCATTACTCCCTTAGGCAACAGGCTAAGAAATCAGGGCCCAGGTGTAACTAACCAGAAGAAGGTCGCACTCTAAGACAGTGGAGCATTTATGCAGGGAAAGTCAGCCATTAGCTGCAGGCAGGGCTATTTCCTTTGTGGAAGAAAGCCTGAGAGAGAGGAGACTCGGCTTAGAGTATGAGACACAGCTTGGCTGCACACGGCTGTTGTCCACAGCAGCTGTCACAGCTATTGCCCTGGATCATCCTCTAGGGTATGGCATGAGCCGGGTGTCACGGTGTAGCCCAGGCTGGCCTTCGATGAGCTCTATTTTTTAACATTTATTTTAGTGTGTATAGGGGTGGGGAACTGGGGCTACACGTGTGTGCGACCACGCCCTGTGTATGTGGTACTCAGTGTGGAACCAGGGATCTGCGAGTGCTGGGTGAACATTCGGTCAACTGGACCCTCCCACCCATCGCTCTCCCCACAGCTGTAGTCAAGTCAGTAGGGGCCCTTCGCCCCTCCCATCTTCGTGTGTGTGCGAGTGAGTATACGTGTGATTGTGAATGTGTGTGTGAGTGCAGACATCAATCAAAATCAGAGCTTGACGCTATGGCTAATCTTGCTAACCAGCTTGCCTTCCATGGCTAGAATGACGGCCAGATGTCACCATATGGGTTCTGGGGATTCAGCTCCAGTTCTTACACTTGTGACAAGCTCCGTGACCACGGAACTATCTCCCCAGACCCAGCAGGGGCCCTTCTGAGTGTCGCCTCTTGACCTGCCCTGTTGGCAGAACACTCCTACTCCTGAGCAGGCCTGGCTGCCTTGTGCAAGTAAAGAAAGCTGGGAGCTGTCTTCGGAACTCAGGACCAGGGAAGGCTAGGTTGGTTCCCGGGGGCTCAGCCTTCATCAATTGAGGATGAGGTACTGGGGTTAGGTCGGCTGTGAGGTCTGGCCAATGGGAATGGGCAAGCAGAGTAGTCAGGGCAGTGGAGGGCAGGCAGGAAGACAGGCCGACACAATTGGGCAAACAAGAGCTGGCTCCCCGGGGTCTCAGCTGAGACGGGCAGCATAACAGGCTAAATTATGGCTCTCTTAAATCCAAGGCCACAGGCCACAGGGCAAGGAGTCCTTCTGCCCTGGATCTCAAGTACAGGTGACGGAGATTTGATTACGAGGGTTAGATTAGAGGTCATGTGACTGCTAGCCGGGTCCCTTGTGTGCTGGGCTCTGATGGAAGAAGAGACAGAACTTTTGTGGGGTTTCTAATTTTGAATCAAGTTCCCTGGTGAGTTCACCATGTGATGGTCCCAGAAGAGGCTCCTAGCCTCCCTGGGCCACACTCCCTCTGTCTTTGAGATGAGGATGATGTGTGTCCTCTCCACCCCCAGAAGTGTTGGGTGGAGATGGGAAAGGAGGATGGGATCTGTGTGAGCAGTGCTGACGGAGGGGGTGCCGAGGTGTGACTGGAAATCAGGCTAGGGTTGGTGAGAGCAATAGTGCAGTGGAAGAATATTCTGGAATGGCGGCTCCACAGTTTTCCCATCTGTGAGCACTAGAAACTGTACTGTTTTAGAGAGCTGCCAACCATACCACCATGGCAGCAGCGTTTGCCTGCCTCCCCGCCCCCACCGCGCTGCCTATGTTCTCAACGCTGGCTGGCCCTCTGCCGGGTGGGCCTGACACTAGAGTCCTGTCAGAGTCCAGAGGGGAGCAGACTCCAAGCTGAGGCTGCCGAGAACCCGCAGCCTTCTAGAGGCGACATGGCAACATGGAATGTGAGGAACTTGAGAGGAGTCTGGGCCACAGTCAGCAGAGTTGCTCAACGACATTTCCTAGCTCCAGAGCAAGCCCTTCATGGTTGCTTCACACACGGCGTTTTGAAACTGCCTTTGCTTTCATTCTTTGTTCCATTCAAAACTATTTACCAAGGGCTGACACGGGCTCTGCACAGCGTGAGACTTAGTCAGTAAATAAACATGAAAAGGACGTGCCCCCTGTTCATGAGGAGAATCTAGGAGCTGAGCTGAACAGGGAGCGGTGGCGGGGTGGGCAGGCGCCCTCCCTGAGCGTTAGCATTGAAGCAGAGGAGGGGACGGCTTTCTTCTAAGCAGAGGAGATAGCATATCTCAGGGGAGAACTCAGAGTCTCAAAGAGCAAGGGGCAGAAGGTACTGAAATAGAACATATGCGGGAGGCAGGAGCAAGACAGGTCAGGGAGACAGACGGCCTCCAGATCCTGCCCCATCTTTTAGGTTGTGGGAAGAATTTCGTGTGTGTGTGTGTGTGTGTGTGTGTGTGTGCTCTCGCGTGTGTGACACAGGACAGAGGACAACCTTGGTGTAGTTACTCAGCCATGGTTATCTTACTTTGAGACAGTGTTTCCCATTGCCCTGGAATTTGCCAAATAGGCTAGACTGGCAGGCCAGTGAGATCTGCAGGGATCTTCTGGGATAGCAAGTGCTGGCCACCACAACTCACCCCGTGTGAGCTGTGGGGAGCCAACCTGGGTGATCGGGCTTGGAACTTCAGCGTCTACACCTCCCCCTCCCTAGAGTTTGGATTTTCTTCTGAGTGTGACAGGAAGTGCTGTGGAGTCGTAAGGAGAGTATTTGATCCACATTTCACAAGAGCTACTGACTGCTCTGTGGGGTCAGAGTTATAGAGCCAGAGGCAGCTGAGGAGTTTGGCTGACTTGGCTTTGAGGGCGCTTTAGACAGGACGAGCAGATTGTGCTTCAGTAACAAACAGCCCCTGATTTTAATGACTTATGAAACGTTAGTGTGCTTTTGTACGTCAGCAGAGGGGTTCTGACAGTCTTAGCCGCTTAGGGGCTCCGAAGGCCCCCTCTTGCACGCAGCTCCCCTAATCTGCATGGCAGGAGGAAAGGAAGCATATTGCCCTTGGGATTCACTACCTAACTTCGAACGAGCAAGAACGCCCCGCTGAGACTGAGACACTGCAGACATGTTAATAGCCCATCACTGCCAAGGGGGTGGAGACGGAGAGAAGGAATGAGCTGAAGACACGTCTGAAGGCAAGACAACAGCTGTGACTAAGGAACTGCATACACAGCAGAAGGTGGGGAGAGTCTGGCTGACGTCCAGGTTCAGCAGCAGGTGTTCCATCTGCTAGGAACACCTGGCGTGAAATGGGTTAAAACGGGATGAAAGGTTTGGACCAGACCAGGCTCCAGTCTGGCTACTGGGTCTTGTGTGCCTAAACTCAATGAAGAGGTCTAGACTGGAGAGCAGCCTGTTATCAGCTACGGACAACGGTAGGCCCTTGGACGTAGAAGGTTCTCAGGCCTTTGGATCTAGCCACGGGCTCCCATAGTTCTCCGGCTCTCAGCCCGGGACTGAATGATGCCACTGGCTTCCTGGGTTCACTCATTTGCAGGCAGCAGGTAGTAGGACTTCTCACCCAGCACAGCTGTGTGAGCCCAGTCCTGTAACATATCGTGTGTAAGTGGATGTTCTGTGAGTTTTGCTTCTCTGGAGAAAACTCTTACCTCAGCATCCTTATCAATTTGCATTTCTACCAACAATATTTAAGATTCCTCTTACTCTATCCATCACCCACACTAAAAAGTATAAATGTTGTTTTTATTCCTCAGAAGAGGGGATGAGATGAGAGCCGTACGCAAGCTTTATGGATACATGACTTGAGCTGAGCCCAGAGTGTTTCTAGGCCCAGCCAAGAACCTGCAAAGGCCTAGGCCTGGGAGCCCTTAGCCTCTGTACAATCTAACCTTCTGCCAGCCCAGACCTTGAAGGCTTCAGCTTCCAAGCCTCTGTCTGTTCACCTAGACCTGGAATGTTTGCAGCCTCTAAGACTTATTGCTGCATAAGCTCATCCTTTCTAGTTCTTTCTGAACTCTTAGCTGTTCTGGCTCAAAATTCTCCAAACCTGACTGAACCAAACTGTCTTCTCTCCACTTCTCACTGAATTTCTCTTCTTGGAAAAAACTGTTTCTGAACTCAACTGCACAAACTGAACAGCATGGAACTGTACCAAACCGAACTGTACTCCCAAACTCTACTGTACTGCTCCACAAGCTAACTCTGCTGCTCTCTCTCTCTGCACTGCTCTTAATTAGCTTCTCTTTCCTGTCTGTTCTTATGAGAGTTGGGCATATCCTATTTCTGACTCATTCTGTCAAATCTTTCTCTGATTTGTCCCTTTGTCTGTCCCTCAGTTAGACATCATCGTTTGGGATTAAAGGTGTGTACTAAGGACGTGTCTGTATTCCAGCTGCATCACACAGGCATAGGTTTTTGAATGTGATCCCTTGCCAGAGCAGCCATATTGCTGGATTAAAATTCCTCTACAAAAAATGTTTAAATCTTCAAGGCTAGCATGCTAAAATTTCGGCCAGTGCAATGGAAAGAGAGATAAGGAAGTGGGCTGACTGGCCACAGTCTTGGCTTCAGTTAGTGACTAGCGTGGAGGTCAAAGGGCAAACTGCTCAGGGAGTGAAGCACCATTCACTACAGTCTCATCAGTGTCAACGACCAGAGCCGCCTTTAGCTAGCGTAAAGGAGCAAGGGATTTATCGGAAGGGGCAGGGAAGGTCGCTTAACCTCTAGAGGAGCCAGGAAGGCCATGTCCAGTGTGACCAGCGGTGGGACAACCTTCTGTACGGTAATGCTCATGCTCTGTGCTTGCAAGCCTGCCTGTTCAACACCCCAAACGTCATATTCTGATGCTTTTGAAAAGGCCATAGAATTAGCTGATGGTCAGTCAGAGAGCCTGGGGCTGGGTGGGCTGGGCACCTTCCACCCTGGCTGGAGCCCTGAGGACTGTCCTAGGTCCTGCCATGGCACCTGTTATGCAGGGATGTGTTCTCTTTCCAAGTTCACTCAGCTTTTATGAGAATTAGGGGCTCCCTCTGGGGACTGACCTCTAGGGGCTGGATGTGGCCCCTGTTTGTTTGTTTTTCAAGACAGGGTTTCTCTGTGTAGCCTTGGATGTCCTGGAACTCACTCTGTAGACCAGGCTGGCCTAGATATTTGCTAATCTGAGAACACCAGGGGACTGGGTTCTGGGGTTGGCATGGAAACAGTTTCACGGAGGCCAGTTCAGCAGTAGGCTCCTAGCCGTTTCCTGGACGCTCCTAACACTTGTTTTTTGACCCCTCTGGCTCATGAGCTTTCGACTATTCCTGCCAGATGGAGGACTGAACTCAGGGCTTCATCATAGTACAGAGCGCTCGATCACCCAGCTGCGGCTGGCCCTTCAGTAATTCTTAACAGAACCACGTCTCCACTGGCTAGCATGGCTTCTGTTGTCTCCCACATAAACCATACCCAATCCAGGCTGCATCCGTAGGTGTGGGAGGCTGATCCCCAGGAAGGGGCCTGGTGAGCTGAGTCCATGGGGAGTTGTTTGGGATGTTCTGAAGATGAATCACAGGTACATGTCTAATGAAAATGTCCCATTATTAGTGTTCAGGGAATAGCTGATGGCACTAGAGTGAAATGTGGGATCTTGTTGCTTGGGTTGCTCTGAGATTTGGGATGGCCGCTCTTGGTTGAAACCTTTCTCCTGTACTGGATGAAAGGCTGGTAAAGTGTGTGCTTTGGGCTTGGGAGGATCAGGAAGCAGCCAGGGTGTCCAGAGATGCTAAGAAGAGCAACAAGCCAGAATCCAGATTGGGGATGGCAGGACACACAAGATGGTGGGGGTGACTGTAGTGCAAAGAGCTTCCGTGCCCTCAGACTGAAGGTCTGTCAGCGTGCCAAGCCCAGGTAATGGACACGCTGAGCCTCGGGAGAAGTGAAGAGACAGGAATCTCAGACACACATCCACAGCCAAAAATCTCAGTCTTTGTATCATTATAAAAATAGTCACATCCCTTACAAGCATGGCACCTGTCTTCAAAAGCTTCTCCAGGGCAGGTTTTCTTATGATGTAACCACCTTTCCTGTCTGCCCACTGGTTAATCATCTCTGCGCACCCCTTCCCCACATATCACACACTCACACACACACACACACACACACACACATGCACACATGCACACACACATATCACACGCACACACACATGCACACACACATGCACACACACACATGCACACACACACATGCACACACACACATCACACACACACATGCACACACACGCACACACACACACACATGCACACACGCACACACACATGCACACACACACACACACACGCACACACACACACACACACGCATACGTACACGCGCACGCACACGCGCGCACACACACACGCTGAGATTGCTGGAAGCTGCTGTTTCTCCCTCTGGCAACAGAACCAAGGCGGCAGGAGAAGCAGCCTCGAGTGCTCTTGATGGCTTTAGGTCTCTAGCTGTCTCTGGTCCCCACAAGTCCTTGCCGAGGCTCTTGCCTTTGTCCTGCAGACTGGCTTTCTCTACCGGGGCAAACCAAGGACCTGAAAGCTAAAAAGTGGAGCAAGACTTCTTCCTCTTCCTTCACCTTCCTCTTTTCTTCCTGCTCTTCTTCCCCCTTCTCTTTCTCTTCTGTGTCTGATGTCTGTCAGTCCAGCTACGCAGACACAGAGCAGATCCTCTTCGATAAGAAGGAGCTGTGTCAGAGCCAGTGGTAGGCGAAGGGAGCAGTGTTAAAGATCCTCCCCAAGGTGTGAGCAACCTGTCTTGCTTGTATGTGCTTGTACATGTGCACACACAGTCTGTTGCTGTGGAGGCCAGATGTCCCCAGGTTACTCCCAAGCAGCTGTCCACTTTGTTTTTTGAGGCAGGGTCTCTCACCAGCACCTGGCTTGCTGATGGCTCACTGGCTGGTCTCGGGGCATCTGCTTGTCTCTGCTCCTAGCACTAGGATTACAGACGTGTACCACCTTGCCCAGCTTTTTATGTGCGTGCTGGGGTTCAAAGTCAGGTCCCGCTGCTTGCACACATCTCCACACCCCACCTACCTCTCTCTTTTTGACACGTGAGTGACAGGCAGCACAGTTCTCACACTGGCTGAGGAAGTGGGCTGGAAGGAAGGACATGCTGGAAAGCTTGTGGTCAGTGTGGCCACTAGGGATTGTTTCTTTCTTCTGTCCAAAGTATTAGATAATAAGGAAAGTGAGGGAAACTTTAGAAAAGAATCTGTTATTAGGCCAGGTGTGGGACATGCTAGGACTTGGGAGGCGAAAGCAGGAGGTGAGGGAGTTTAACATCCGAGAGGTCCTTAGGAAGAGTCGCCATCAAGCCTGGCAACATCACTAGCTGGAGAGTCACTGGGCCGCAGTGGATCTGCCTCGGGACCTAACTAGATGGTGGCTGCTCTCAGTGGCCGGCTGCTTGCTCCCGGGTAAGGGCAGGACACCTTATTGGAGTGAACAGGAAGAATTCTCACCCAGTTCTCTCTCCTACAGGGCACTGCAGGGATCTCACCAGCACAAAGACAAGACCAGTCAAGTAGCTTCAGAGCTAGAAGGCTGGGGATGGTAGCCCGTGCCTCTCACCTCAGAGTGTGAGGCCGTCCTGGTCTATGCAGTGGATTCTGACCAGCCAGGGTGGGTACTGAGATCTGTCGGGGGAGGAGGCTAGAGCTGGGCTGCAGCTATCTGTTCTGCCTCCGGGCAGAGTGGCTAGCTGAGTCAGTGGGCATCATGCGTATAGCCATGGTAAGTGCCAGGCTGCGATCCTCGGCTCTGCCTTTGTGCCAGGCTGCGTTCCTCGGCTCTGCCTTTGTCTCATCCTGGGTTCTGCTGCTGGGCTGCCCTAATGTTCCTGTTTCCTGGCTCTCTCTTTCTAGACTTTATTTCTTATAGCTTCTAGAGAAAGGGTGAGTGCTAGGCCAGTTTGGAGGGAGCTTGCTTATCTGAAATGCCCTTTAATCCTATTTCATTGACGGTTGGCTAGACTTATGGTCTGCTGGACTGGAGAATCTTCCTTGCAAAATTGCTTCATTGTCCTCTTGCTTTGAGTGGCTGTTGGGCAGCCAGAAGCTGTTCTGGAGGGAGTCTATTTGAAATGTTCTGTTCCCTCTAAAGCGTGATGAATCAAATTATTCCTGTTCTCTAGCATTCTGAATCTCACATGTTAGTTCAGGTGTATTTTAATCCACCATTTCTGGGTGCATTGTAAGCCTTTTCTTTTCATCTGAAGATGCACAGACTTCAATTTCTGAATCTCATTTTAAACTGTCTTTATTGATTTCTTCCTTTTTTCCTCTCCTTATCTCTCCAGAACGCAAAACGGTTGACTTCGGTGTTGGACTTCCTAGTCTCTGTTTCTGGTTTTGTTTTTTCATTTTAAATCTTTTTTCTACTTTCAGGTAAACTTCCTTAACTTTATCTTCTTCATTTCTTCTTCTCCTCTTCTTCCTCCTCCTCCACTTCCTCTTCTGTTTTTCATTGTTCCTATTATCATCCTTACCATTACTTAACTTAAAGGTTTAGGTCATTGTGTTACAATGTGCGTGCACACACTTGTACCGGTACATGTGCTTACTGTGCAGAAACTGGATGGTGTTGTGCTCTGTTACTCTTTGCCTTACTCCCACGGGACAGTCTTTCACTGAACCTGTAATGGCAGCCAGCAAACCGTAACAATCCTCCTGCCTCTGCCGCCTCCCATCCTGGGGTTGCAGATCCACATGGCTATCCCCAGTTGTTTTATGTGAGCGCTGGGGATTTTAACTTAGGTCTTCATGCCTACACAGCAAGGACTTTTACCCACTGGGCCATCTCCCCAGTTCCTCATTTGTTTTTCTGAGGCCTGATCTCACAGTGTAGCTCAGGCTGGCCTAAAACTGTGATCCTCCTGCCTCTGACTTCTGAGTGCTGGGATTATAGGTGTATGCTCTCCAGGAAGAGGACAAGAACCAACAGGAGTGGGGTCCATGGGGTGGGGGAGGGATATGAAAGGGCCCGTGTGTATGCTAACTGTGATTGTTGGTTTCAAATGTCAGCTTGTTACAGTTTAGAATCACCTGAGCAGGAGCCTCAGTGGAAGGCTTGTTTTGTCTTAATTGATGTGGGGGTGGCCACCTCCAAATGTGGCTCCATCTTCTGGTGGCAGCCAGATGAAAGAGAAGAAAGATTTCCGTCTTTTGCTCCTCAGCCTCCCTCTTGCTGCCAAGCTGATTTTCTCATCTCGGCTGCTGCTGACTCCTTTAGTGATTCCAGAATCAGTATTTCCAGGCTTCCAACTCAGACTGAGAACCAGTTGCTCACCAGGAACTCTCCCTCTAACCCTCCCCAACCCATCTCCAGTATTGTACTGGGGCCATGGAGACACTCGGCCTCAATGACAGAAAAACTCCCGTGATCTCAGGAGTTCTCTCTGGGAACACTAGCTAACACACTAACTGAAAAAAAAAAAATAAGTAAACAAAAAGACTCTAACCACAGCATTATTTAGAATCAGAGAGATTAGGACTTAGATAATAACATGATAGAATGTTTTTGGTAGATAGCCTAAAGAGACACAGTATGACTTCAGTGCTTGAAATAACTAGGTATGCGGCCGGCAGGCATAGCGATGCCTGCTTGCAATCCCAGCACTTGGGGGAGGGGTGTGGCGGGAACTCGACTAGAGGAGAACATGTGTCAAAAACAAGCAAACAACAAAACAAAAGAGGGGCTGGAGACGGCTCAGCCACCAGAGTGCTTGTGTTTCAAGAACGAGGACCTGAGTTTGATTCCTAGGACGCATACATGTATCTTTAGATATGTTTACTTGTACATATTAAATATATACATGTTAAGCCGGGCATGATTGCATATCCCTGCAATCCCAGTCCTGGAGAGGTGGAGACAGGAGGCCCCCTGGCGCGTGGAAGCCAGTTAATCCTCCAAAACTGAACTCCAGATTCGGCGAGAGACCCTGTTTCAAAAAAAAATGTGGAGGATGATTGAGGGAGACTTCTACCACCACCTCTGAGCGCCACACGCATGCATGCATGTCCACACACACACATGACTGAGGCATACTTCTAACATCAACCCTTGGCCTCCACACACGCACACACAATACAGTTATGTACACACACATCATACCCCAAAACAAAACTAGGTGTGTATTTAGAAAAAACATGAAAAGAACCCACCAAACCACCCTCAATGCTGGTCTCAGGGTACCGATGCCCGTGGCTGAGCGAGTTCTGAGGGCTGAGAAGCACTCTCTAGCTGAAGGGCCGGGAGCTGCTCACCGGGACCTACCAAATGAATGATCGCATTATGTGTGGCTTTGGCCCCCTCTAGACTTTCTGTACGTTCTAAAATTTCTATGGCAAATGTATACGCAAGCAGAACTGTTTAATAAGGAAAAATTGAGAAAAGGAAAAGGGATGGCACAGAAGTGTGGCCTGCCCTGAAGGGACCCCATTCTCCTCCTCCAGGTGCTGACGGCAGCAACGAGTGTTGTTAGCCAACTTCCTCCTAACGCCTCACCTTCCCAAATCCCAAATCAGCCGAGGTTTGGGTTTCCAGACCACCTAAGGACCAAAGCGCTGGCACCTGGCCTGTGATGTAGTGGTGTGGAGAGGTGCTGGGTGTGGGACGTGGGTTCCACTCTCCATGTCTGAGCTAGGCACACTCTTGCCATCAGATGTGGGACTCATAATTATCTCCTGGGCTGATTCATTGCCAGCACGGAGAGACAGCGATGAACTGGGGAGGGAGAGTGAGTCATACAGAAAGAGAGCTTTGTCACTCGTCACCACCACCTGGAGAAGAAGGCTGTGCACTCAGGAAAGACATAACTCTGAACCGCTTCCCTCCTAGCCCCACTGTACCTCCATTAGTATGTTTTTGTGATTATAAAATGATTATGCCCGTAAGATTAAATAAACTCCCTCAAGACGTGATTATGTTTAATATTGAAGTTTTGGACTGTAGAGAGAAATCTTAATTTTTTTTTTTTTAAATTGCATTATCCATTTACTATGTGGAGGGGCTGGGCATTCTTTTCCTTCACCATGTGGGTCCCAGGGGTCCAACACAGGTCATCAGGTTTGATGGCAAGTGCTTTTGCCCACTAAACCGGCTCACTTGCCCCATAGAGAGCCCGTAGAAGAATGCTGAACTTGTCCATAATCCATCCTCTCGTTCAGCCAGCACCACTGAGCAGATCCCGGGTCCTGTGTGCATAACAGAGACAAGAGATACATCCTAGCTCTCCAGACATCAAGCACTGGGGCCGGAGATGCAGCGCAGCGGCGGTGCAACTGGCTAGCATGCACAAGGCTTGGACTCAAGTTCTAGTACTGCAGGAAAAGAAGAGTAAAACGTTGTGTAGCAGGGGCATCTAAGTGACGGAGAGGAGTTGGGGCTGCCCCAGTGGCTTAGTCGGCTGTGTTTGTCTAACGTTGATGAGGTGCTGGGTTTGATCCCCGGCACTGCACAAATCGGGTGTGGTGGTGCCCCTCTGTGATGCCAGCACTCCAGAGCACGAAGGTCAGAAGGCCAAGCTCATCCTTGGCTTGCTTCATAGTGAGTTTGAGGCCAGCGCGGGGGTCACCGTAGCTCATCCCTCGAGTCACACTGCAAAGAAAGGAAGGCCCCGAATGCCCTTCTCTCTGCCTTTCCTAGTGCCCAACATCCGCTGGTGGGATGTTCTTGGGCAGCGGAGGCAAACTCCTCCAGAGCGGAATCAGGAGGCAGCCTCAGCGCGGCCACGGCCCAGCGGCCACTAGGGGGCAGCAGAGGCTTGTGTTGCAGGTGCTGCCTTGTCCCCAGCTGACTGCGGGCTCTGGTTAGTTTTCCTGGGTCAAAGAATGAGTCTCAGAGGGACAAGAATAGCAAGGGGCTGTAATTCGCGTGGGTGGATGCCTTCCCAGGTTTCGAAAGCCCCTCGCGTCAGTCCCGTCATTTCATAATCCCGCTCACAGGGTACTTTTTCCGTCTTCTTCCAACAGGTTTGGTGTGGGCCAGGCCCTCATGCTTCCCTGGGGAGGTATGTTAGATGCTGACCCGGCTGGGGCCACAGAGATCAATAAAATAAAAGGAAACCCAGTGCTTGCCCTTGTGGGAGATGGGCACTTACACAAATAGCCAGGCTACACAGTGTTAAGGCTCAACCCCAAACCTCTGCAATTCCATGACAGCAGAGTTGGAGAAGAAGGGAGGTTATGAGCTACAGGCTGACTCAGAGGCGCCCCCAGGCCGGGTGTCTGTTTGTGGGTATCCTTGTTACAAATGATCTTAGCCCCAGAGCTGAGAGTCAGTGGGCGTTCTCTTTAAAATGAGCCAGGGCAGAGAGAGACACCCACTCCAGAGGCTGCTGCAGAAGGAGCCCCAGACTGACAAGCAGTAGGTGGGAAGAGCGGGTCTCACAGTGTAGAGACGGGGCTGGGGTGGGCTTAGCCGATGGAGCGCACTCAGCCAGCTCGGATGAAGCCCTGGGGTTGATCTTCAGCACTCCACAACCTAGACACACCATAACCTGAGCGTTCCAGTGGGAATTATGGTGACGCACACCAGTAATTCCAGCACCCAGGAGGATGTCAGAGGAGGATCGAGAGAGTAACGTGAAGTCCCCCTCAGCTACGTAGGCTAGCCCAAGCTACACGAGACCCTGTCTAAACTGGAACAAAACAACCAACCAAGACCCAGGGAGATGAATGGGAGAAGCGACTGCCACGCAAGCTTGAGGACTGAATTCTGGATCCCCAGAACCTCCTTAAATACTGCTGGGCATGATGGCCGGCCAAGTACCCCCAGGGCTGGGGCAAGGTGGCGGCAAGCTCTGCTTTCAAACGAGAGACCCTGACTCAGTACAGAGGTGGAAAGTGATTGACAAAGACAGAGCGTTAACCTCTGACCTCCTCACACAAGTACATACGCACGAGCTCCTACACACACACACACACACACACACACACACACACACACATCTAGAGATTATGAAGCTTGCTTCTCTAAGTCCTGATGGGGTATGGGTTGGGGCAGCTGAAGCAGGCCTCCAGGAAGAGATGGTAAAGACAGGGCAGTGGTGAGGAGACTTACACACCCAGTGCCAAGTCCTTCCCTTCTTTGCACCAGAGCCACAACGGCCATATCCTTCACCTGCAAGGGTGTCGGAAGAGTGGCCCGCCTGGACCCTTTTCCCAACACAGGCCCTGGGCTTTCACACTTTCCCTAGCCAGGACTACCCCAGTGGGATTGCAGGTCTCCCCTTCAACTCCCCATTCTAGCTCCCCAAAAGGTGTCCGAAACAGGCCTGGCTGGAGGAGGTAGCTCCTTCACACCTGCCCTCATTTGGCTGAAAACCAAGCCCTGGGCTAGCCCAGGACTGGCCCAGAGGGGCTGGAGTGAGGGCTGGAGGCATCGCTCCACCTGTCATGTGTCTCCACTTGCTCACTGCAGCCCCAAAGCTTCCAGGGCGGCCCACTCCTCGGGGGTCATGAACAGCGCGCCCCCCACAGACGGCTGCCAGCGTCGCATGTGTGGGACACCTCTGCTTTGCCAGTAGTAATTTTAGCACCAGACCCCTTCTCCATGGGCAGACTAGTCAAAGAGGGTCATGTTAGGCAGCTGTCCTCAAAGTTCATCCTGAGGCGGGACCCAAGAGCAAGGAAGAGGGCCTAGCGCTGGCCTAGGGCCCACAGGCTGTGCCACACCACAAGCAGAGCATTTGAAAACCTCCCTTATTTCCTCCCCTTTCTTCCTCTTACCCACCTGCTTTTTCCTCCTTCCTCTTAACAAACAACTTTTACTTTATTTTTACTGTGTTTATGTGTTTGGGTGTACCTGTAGGTACGCACACACAAACGCTGATGCCTGCAGAGGCAGAGGCATTGGTCAGATCCCCTGGAGCTGAACTACATACAGGCCGTGTGAACCGTTCACCGAGAGTTCTGAAACCAAACTCAGGTCCTCTGGAAGAACAGTGTGTACACTCTTAGCTGCCGAGCCAGCTCCCCAATCTGCCTTTTTCTTTTTCTGGGGTGGAGTGGGGTGGGGTGCGGTGCTAGGGTAGGACAGGACCTCTCTATGCAGTCTTGGCCTACTCATGTAGACCAGGCTGGCCTCCAGCTCTCCGAGATCTGCCTGCCTCTGCCTCCCCAGCTGAGGTTAAAGCTGTCCATCACCACTGCCCAGCCACATCCTTTTTCCTTAAATATGTGTTCATGGGGGCTGGGGAGATGCCTCATTGGTTAACAGCACTTGCTGCTTTGGCAGAAGACCCAGGTTCCACTGTGGGCTGCCACGTGGCTGCTCGTAGCCCCTGGGCACCAGGCACACACACTATGCTTATGCGCACTTGCAGGTAAGTTAAAAATAAACCTTTTAGAAGTCTCTGTTCAGCTGCACTTCTCAGAGTGTCCTTGCACGTTTTAGCACAAAGACGACATCTTAAATGACGTTCAATTCTATTTAGGAGAAGTTAGCTCATTAGTTTATGTTCACGCGTTGACGACGGTGTCAGTTGCAGGGGCTTCGGAGGTAGCCCTTCGGTAGAGAGCTTGGCTAGCACGCATGAAGCTCTCCATGCATGGCTTCATGCTCCAGCACCTCATAAACCGAGCATGGTGGCTCACACCTATAATCTTAGAACTCTGGGGGCAGGGGCAAGAGAAGTAGAACTTAAGGTCATCCTTGGCTACATAGCAAGGGGCTATGAGGCTGAGGGGCTGGAGAAATGGCTCAACAATTAAAAGCATTTGCTGCTCTTCAGCAGGACCCAAGTTCCTTTTCCAGAACCCACAGTGGGCATCTCCCAACCAACTGAGTTACTAACTGTAACTCTAGCTCCGGGGCATCTGGTATTCTCTTCTATGGGGCCCATCTGTGAGACACTTGAATGTGCGTGCGTACACACACACACACACACACACACACACACACACACACACACACGATGTCAACTACACGAACTCTGGCTACAGTGATGTTTAACTTTTTTGGAGGATCAAGAAATGCACCTTGGGCTGAAGAGATGGCTCTTCCTGAGGTCCTGAGTTCAACTCCCAGCAACCACATGGTGGCTCACAACCATCTATACTGGGATCTGATACTCTCTACTGGCATGCAGGTGTACATGCAGATAGAGTGATCACACATTAAATAAATAAATAAAATCTTTAAACTAATTATAAAAAGATGCATCTCATTAAGCAATCACATAATCTCAATGAATTCAGATTTTAGAAATGTTAAAATATGAAAATAAAAAATACATATCTTAGAATGAGGGAATTCCTAACTTTTGTTTTTAATTATGTGAACGTGGATGTGAGTGGAAATGCTCTCGGAGGCTAGAGATGTCAGGTCACCTTGGAGCTGGTGTTACTGTGGTTGTGAGCCACCCAGTGTGGGTGCTGAGAGTCAAACTTGGGTCCTCTGGAAGAGCAGAAAGCTCTGTTAACTGCTGAACCAACCAGCCCTCCAGCTCCAGAGTGAGGAAAATTCTTGTTGGTAATTTTCATCCTCTAGATGCCTTTGGAATAACTGCTGTCCCAGAAGACGGATGACGCATTCCGTCCCACAGGGTGAGCCTGCATGCTCTAAGTTGTCCTTCAGTTTTCCTACGGAAACCTTTTTCTGGTCACCTGAAATGTTCAGGGGTTCTGTTCTGGTCAGTGGGAACATTCTAAGAAGAGGCCCGTCTGAGATACATTTGAGACTTTGAGTGTTTGGGACAAGAACTTGCTGTGAGGTGCTGTCTGCCACCACCGCGCCATCAGCTTGCCGATGTTTCTTCGTGCAAGGAGCCGGGGGCTATCAGACTCTCATCTGAGGCCGCCGCCGCTCACATCCTGAAGTCCCCACCGCAGCTGCACACAGTGATGCTAGAGCGCAGAGGAGGTGGTGTGGTACCGGAGGGGGAGGGTGTCCATTTGGGGGAGGGGAGGCCTTTGGTGATACGGCTGTCTTTGGAGTCATACGCTGGTGAAAGGCAGTCTGTCACTGCGCTCCTCTAAGTGAGCACAATTAACTCACTGTCTCCCCAAGCTGCGATTTCATTTTACTCTTTATGACGTTTGTTTGTCTGTGTATGTATGTATGTGTGCTTGGGCACATGTGAATGTACTTGTGGGAGGAGGTTATGGGTGCCATGACACTCTTGTGAGGTTAAAGGACTAGGACCAGATTCCAGTCTCCCACTCTGTGGGTGCTGGGTCATCAGGCTTGGCAGCAAGTGCCTTCACACGCTGAGCATCTCACTGGCCTGGAACTGTTTCTTTGGTCTCTCACTGATGCCCTATTTGTGGTGAACAGTCATGAGTTCACGTCTCCCAAAGAAAAGTTACACAACAGAACTTAAAAAAAAAAAAAAAAACAAAAAAACAAAAAACTCACCATTATCTATTACGTGCATTGGTGTCTTGTCTGCATGCCTGTCTGTGTGTGCATGTCAGGTTGGAGTTACCAGTTGTGAGCTGCTGTGCAGATGCTGGGAATTGAACCTGAGTCCTCTGGGAGAGCAGCACATGCTCTCAACTGCGGAGCCACCTCTGTAGCCCCACCAGAACTTCTTTCAAAACAGCCTTATCGCAAGCAATCACTCGACTCCTGGCAGGGGCTGGTTTCTCCACCCTTGCTCCCAGGTGCTGAGTCCTCCAGCCCTTTTCACCAACGCCAGCCTTCTAGAGCTGGGCACCATGGGACCCTAGCCTGTTGCTGTGCTATATTTTCTTGTCCATCCCTGTCACCTCATTTAAAAACAACAACCATGAATTTTATTGCCATAGATCTTCTCAGGGAACCAAAGCATGAATTTTGGTTCTGACTGATTAACCACGTGGCTTGGCATTGTGCCCATGAGAGTGTACCAGACACTGGGTCCTCAGGTCCTGCTTTCTTCATTGCCTTCCTGAATACAGACGGAAACTGCTTGGGTACTTTTGGTTTCACAAGAACAGCTTGATTTTTAATATGTTTGTATTTCCCTTCTATAACTAAGATCAACTTTAAGTGACTCCAAGACATCGACGAGAGGTCCTAATAGACTGAGAGCTGTAAAGAGACTGTAATAAATGTCTTCTCAAAAATGTATATTTATTTTTGAGATGGAGTCTCTTGTAGCACAGGCTGGTTTTGAACTAGCTGTATGGCCAAGGACGACCTTGAAGTTCCGATTCTCCTGCGTCTACCCCCCAAGCGTAGCCTGGTTTTATGCTTTACTAGGGATCAAAAACCTAGGGATTAATGTGTGCTGAGCAGAGCCCTACCACTGAGCTACAACCCCTGCCAGATACAGGCCTATTTAAATGCATTTCCTCAGTAACTATTTGCTAACACCCCAAATGTATTCTCAGCAAGGATAAGCACGTCAGCAGGCCGAGCATGATACACGCATACCTGTCTGTAACCCCTAAGGACAGGCCCTGATGGTCACATGCCTAAGAAAGACAAGTCATTCCCGAGCTGTGCCAGGCCACCTCAGTTGCCCTTGAGCCCCTGCTGGCTGGCAGGGTTGACAGACAGGTGGCTGTGAAGCCATCTGCTAACACAGCAGTGGGCACTCTGCTCCTGTGTGTGGGGCTGCTGGGGGCTTTGACGAATCTGTCCGTGAGGAGAAAGGCAGAGCATTCGGCCAGTGTCAGGGACATCTGAGCTGGCCTCCTGAAGGCTGAATGGAATTTACCAGGTGGACAGAGGACGTTCATGATGGAGCAAAATTTAAAGACACAAGAGTCACAGCACATAGCAGGCAGTGTGGGGAAGTGTGTGTGTGTGTGTGTGTGTGTGTGTGTGTGAGAGAGAGAGAGAGAGAGAGAGAGAGAGAGGCAACTTCTCCCATGTTTCTCTTTCACTCCACAAGTGCTGCCCTGCCCCTCAGTGGCCTTGAGCTTGTTCTGTGAAAAAAGCTGTCTTTGAATCTGTTCATCCTAAGCCTGTCCCAGGCTTGGCTTCCAGAGGAAGGGACACTCGATCCAGCCCAAGGCTAGCAAGGGGCACCACGCTGGGAGCAGCTGCCAGGGTGGTGTTGACTCCAGATGGAAAGCCTTCGGAGAATTCTGAGGTGACATCACAAGGCCCGACACTGCACAGGCTGTGCCATGCTGCCAGCAGCGGGGTGAAGCCAGCCCCCCCTCCCCAGCTAGCCCAGATCAAGGCCCTCAGCCTCTGGGGGAGGGGGAATGGTATCTAGGGTCAAGGAGTGGGTCCCCTTCTAGACATCCAGACTAGCTCTGAGGCCACTGTGGATGTGAGCAAGTGCCCTTCATCCGTCCCCAGGGCCCAGGGCCCAGGGCCCAGCCTGTCATCTGTGCCCAGGCTGGAAGGGAGAGCCGGTATGGCTGCTCTGTGTTCTCCTCAGCCGGAGTCTTGTCACCTCTGTTCTCTAAGCCAGGCCGCCATTTCCACAGGGCGGCTGCTACTCTGCACTGTGGCTTTCTGCACTTCATCCCCAGGCCTGCTAAGCCCTGTTGAGCCAGGTGAAGAGCTGGGGCTGCCCCAGCCCTAGGCCGGAGGATGAAAGGGGAGCCCTGTCACAGCTGACATGGTCCCCCTGGGCCGCAGCCCAGGGCTCGGCTTCAAGGCGCCATCTGTCACTGTGAGAGCTGATCAGGGGCAGAAGCCTGGCAGTGGGGCTAGGAGGTTAAGTCACGGTAGCCTGCACAGTGTCTGTGGGATGAGCCTCTTTGCCACCATCACCCACCTGGGTGGCTTGGAAGTGAGGCTGAAGGGCAAAAGCAGTGGTCAGCTCACAGTTCAGGCTGGCTTCAACTGCCCAGACATCCAAGAGTGTTCTCTTCTGGGGAAGCCAGAGGACACAGCCAGATGGTCTCCAGCCCAGGTTAGCATCCAATTCCAGGCGTCACTGCAGGCATCGGAGCCATAGGCATAGCTGGGCGCTGGCATCAGCCACAGGACAGGCTGCCTTGGGTTAGCACCTTGGCTGGCTCTCTGTTCCCTCCCAGAGAGGAGGGCACCGTCAGGGCACATAACTGAGTGTGGCCAGGGACTCCTGTAGGTGAAGACACATCCCTGGCAGGGTAGAGTCCTTGGGATGGGGACATGTCCGCACAGGCTGAGGCCTCTCAGCCTGCACGTGGCCTCTGCAGGGTCTTGCCACCCGCCACTTTGTAAAGGGTCAGGGAGCTGCAGAGCAGACAAAGCAGGAGGTCGGGGAATCTGAGAACCAGGAGGAGAAGGGGGAAGAGGAAGGACAAGGAGAAGTGGAAGACTGGGTTAGGCTACCCTTAACACCAGACCCCAAAGTAAAAGCCTCCACTACCCGAAAGAACTTGGAAGCTGAGTTACAAAGCGTTGTGAGCCGCCATGTGGATGTCAGGAATTGAACGCAGGTCCTCTGGACAAGCAGCCAGTGCTTTTAACCGCTGAGCCTGCTCTCGAGGCTCTCCACCTAATTTTTGGATATGGGGTTTCCCAACAGATCTAGAGCTTGGGGAAATTAAGCTGGTTTGCCCGGCCTCTTCCAGCCCTGAGAAGACTGAGGCACACGGCTGTGCTTAGATCTCAGGGGCCCGAACTCAGCTCTTCATGCTTGAATGGCAAGTACTTGACTAAGCCAGCTCTCCAGGTCAGTTTCCTTTATGTTTTTAGGCAGGAAGGATCCTGATTCTGCCTTGAATGCTGCTCTGACCTGTGTGTGCTGCCATGCCTGCCCCAGATTGCTTTCAAAGGAAGTATTCTCATCAGTTTAATTTTATCTTTCCTTTTTATTTTTCCTTTCCCAGAAAGTTTCCACCTGGACTCTCCCATATTGGCTAGGCTGGACACACTTTCATCCCTAAGTCCCCACAGGTAAGAATGAATGGGTCTACTCTTTCCCACAGGTGGGTGGTTTAGTCGGCATCTTCTAGGACCCACTTGCTCTGAGCACATTAAGGCTGGATCATGAGCAAGGACACACTCTGCTTTCAAAGAACTAGGGAACAATGGCTGTTGGTTTGGTTGAGGACAGACATTGGTAATCAATCATAGTTCTCTCTTAGGCAATACCAGTCAAAGAGTTGGCACATGAAATGAAACTGTGGTGCTAGAGATGTGGCTTACTGGTTAGGAGTGCTGACGGCTCTTCCAGAGGACCCAGGTTCAATTCCTAGCACCCACGTGGTAGATCACAACTGTTTATAACTCTGGTCCAAGGGATCTGAACTCCTTTTCTAGCCTCCTTGAGCACTAAGCATGCACAGACATACATGCAGAAAAAGCACCCATGCACTTAAAATAAAAATAAATAAATCTCAAAAAAGGATCAGAGTGTTTTCTCTAGGCCTTAGACGGTGGGAAGTAAAGAAGCCAAAATTCAAGTATTTGGGAGTTTAATTTGTTTTTGCAGTGCTGGGGATTGAACACAGACCCATTTATATGCTGGGCCAGTAAGCTAAGCATTCTACAACTAAATGAGCTACAGCCCCAGTCCCAGCCTCTCCCCACTTATTGAAGCAGGGTCTCACTGTGTAGCCCAAACTGGCTTTGAACTTTCAATCCATCTCTGTTTCCCAAGTGCTAGGATTACATGTATGTATTACCATGTCCTCAGGGCGCCTTTAGTGAGTCACCCATTTTGGAATTTCCTCATGTGGTACCTTTAAAGAGGTCTACACTCTTTGCCATTCCTTTCAGAAGGTAGATCACACCTGGATTTAGTGACTCATTTCTAGTTGGCAGTAGCAGAGTGATGGGGTCTGACTTTTAAGAGGCAGGAAAGGCAGCACTGTGTATTCCTTTCCTTTTCGCATCATTTGCTCTGGAGGAGGCAACTACCATGCCATAAGGCGTATGTATCAGTATCCCTTTGGGGCCCAGGACCTTCTGCCAACAGCCATTTTAGAAGGAGATCTTCCAGCTCAGCGAAGCCTTCAGATGACTAAAACCCCCACTGACATCTGGACTGCACCTCACAACAAACCCAAGCCAGATCTCCCAACGAAAGCACTCTGCGATCCCTGGTCTACACAAACCTCCACACAACAAACGTTCCTTGTTCAAGTCAGCAAGTCTTGTGTAGTCTGCTGTGCAGTCAGGCTGGCATGAAGGACCCAAACAGCAAGGCCAGGGCACCCAGCAGAAGGAGGTACACTACGCTCAGGACCGTAGGAGGCCAGGGTCAGGCCTGCATGTGGCTTAGTGGCTAAGAGCACTTGCTACCAAGCCAGATGACCATGTGGAAAGACAACCAGCACCTGTGAGTTGTCGTCTGACCTCTACACATGTACCATGCCACATGCATGCCCACGAACCACCTAAAAAAATTAATTTAAAAACTTGAAAATGAGAAGGGCAGTCATCTCCTGGCCTCGAGTGGGTGGCGGTGTTCTGGCTATGCCCTTTGTTCTCCACATACCTAATCTCAGTCCCATGCTTGTGCCAGTGGGACACCTCTCCCTGTCACTCTCTAGCTCGAGTCTGGAAATTCCAAAGATGCTGCCTTCTCAAGTGGAGCAGACAAGTAAGCCAGCGTCCATGACCCTCATGTAACAGAGACTGGATCTGTGGGAATGTGTGATCTGGTCCTGTCCAACCAGAATAGATGTTGAGGCTTTTGCTAGGAATTCTGGGATAAATATGATCCCACTTTTCCGATGTGAACAAGAACAGACTTCTGGTGGCCCTATGGGACCACCCAGGGGACCTTGTCTGGGATGGTGAGGGGAGAAAGGTACAGCAGGAAACAAAGAAACAGAGTCCACAGGGATTCCACTCAGTGGCTAGATTAACGAGCCTACCGGAGCCAACTTCGACTGGGTCCTGGAGCTCTTCAGGCCAGTAAGCTAAGCACTTCCCTTTTCAAATTTAAACCAGTTCGAGTCTGGTTTTCAGTTACAAGGCGAAGGAAAGCATGAATGTGATGTTAAGCACACAGTAGAGACCCCCATCAGTTACTCACCCAGATGCTGCCAAGCGTGCAGCTGTTCCACGCTGTGCAGAGTGAGTATCCAGATGTTCGCTTACACTGCTCTTGTTTCAGCCAGATGTTTAGCATCTTAGAGATGGGAGGTTAACATGATCGGATACTTAACCAAATGCATCCTGTATCCTTTCCATGTCTGCTGCTCTGGGATGAGGAGCGGTCTCGGGTATGCTGGACCACCAGCCTGTTTCCCCTAGCCTGTTCCAGGTAGCCAGGCCCCGCCCACAGCCTGGAACAGGTGCTCAGTCTGGTACCATGTAATACCATCCTCTAGCCTGTGTCCTTCATCAGAACTCTTTGGGATCCACATTTAGCACAGAGAGACAGCTCAGGCGCCCACCCTATAATCCATGCTGCACGAAGAGGGAAGCTAGAGCCCAGGCTCTTCCTTTCTAAATGAAGATGCCTTGAAGAACGAGGCTGTCAGAGGCAGGGCTGAAAAGGGAGAATGTGGAGCAAGCAAAAGTGCTGTGGGAGCAGAAACCAAAAGAAGATACAAATGAAAAGATCAAACTACCCTGGAGTTCAGGGGGAAAAGAGGATGGAGCTGACCACAAAAATAGGCAGAGAGAAAGAAAGCTAGAGGTAGGAAAGGAGGGAGGGGGGAAGGGAGGAAGTCAGCCGGGGAGAGAGACTGTAGGGGGTCTGGGGAACTCACACCCACAGCAGGAGTGGCAGGCCTTGTTGCTACACATTGCCCTGACTCTGTTTTATAACAAAGGCAGGATTTGAGGACCACTGCCAGAAACCCCACGGGCACAAAGCCTCCCGTCAGGCAATATCATGGCTCTGTACCATTTCCTGGTGCTTTCTGTTTGCCAGCTGTGTGCTTAGAAGTTTGCCTGGCATACTTCATTTAAAATACCTTGGGCCAGTGAGATGGCTCAGCAGGTAAGAGTCCTCCCTGCCAAGCCTGATGACCTGAGTTTGATGCCCAGGTGGCAGCAGAGAACTAACTCCAGCAAGTTGTCCTGTGGCGCAAGTGGGGAACACCCCCTCATCAAACAAATGTACTATAGGGCTGAAGCAATGGTTCAGTGTAAGAGCACTTGTTTGCAGAGGACCTGGGTTCGATTCCCAGCACCCACATGGCAGCTCCTAGCTTTCTGTAACTGTAGGGCGTCTAAAGCCCTCTTCTGGTGGGTACCAGGCACGCACATGGTGTACACACACACGCAGGCAAAACATTCATTGACATAAAATAATAATAAGTTTTTCAAATAAACAAATGTAATATTAAAAATTCCTCTCCTACTGCTGCTGGAAGGACTTTGACGTAGAAGCTCAGCTCCTGGGAGGTGTGATTTTAGTGACTGAGCCCCTCCCATTACACTGCTTATCCAAGAGGTGGTACATGCTAGCCAGCCCTGAGGCTGAAGTTAGTGTCTGGGGATGGGAGAAGGGAGAAGAGGGCTTCAGCCAGGCAAAGCTGTCTGTCAGGACTGAGATAGTCTCAGATCTGAGTCATACTTAGCTGCACAATGTCATATCCTGCCCTAAACTCAGGTTCTTCCTGGAGAAAAACAAGAAGGAGAGAAAACACACAGAGAACACAGAATTGTGGACTCCTAAGTATCCTCTCCCATGGGAAGGAATAGAGCTTCCTAGTGAATTCCCCATTTCCAGATCAGTGATAAGATAAGCCCACCGTGCCGTGTATTAGAGAGCAAGAAAGATACCACACATCGCCACATCCATGACAGAAGGACTCAGATGCCAACCAGGAGGAGGTCCCACTGGACAGATGGAACTATTTGCATCTTGAGACCCCTTGAGTTCAACATGCTAGCACAGAGGTATTTGGGAGCTGTGGGGATGGCTCATTTGGTAAAGTGGTTGCTGCACACGAAGACCTGAGTTCAAATCCTCAGAAACCACGAGGGGGAGGAGACCTAAGAATAAGAAAGGAACAGTTAGGCCGGCTCACTGGGGAGCAGACACAGGCAGATCCCTGGGACTTATGGCCACTCAGCCAGCTGAATCCGTGAGCTCCCATTTCAGCAAGAGACGGCTGTCTCAGAAAAAATAAAACAGGGTGGCGGGAAACTGAGGGAGGGGCCAGCATGGACCCCAGCATCTGCGTGCTCATGCACACGTGCACACATATATAGAACACATTTTTAAAGGGACGTTTGGAGGATGTTTAGCGAGACGACGTGTCATTCTGAGACCTGACAAAGTGACTAGAAACAAATTTTACAAAAACAGTCCTTAGAGGCTCCCAACAATACAGTGAACTTGAAAGCTAGTTGAGCAATGTTCCAGGGTGCTCCCCAAACTTCCCCCTGGTTTCTCTGGGCCTGTAGAGACTCCATTTTTTTTTTTTTTTTTTTTTTTTTTTAGTATAAGAAATGTCTTGAATTTGGGTAAAAATATCCTTTGGACAAGTTCACTAACTACTTTGCTTGAAGATTATGAAAAGGTAAGTGTCAAGTTCAGGTTCCTAAGGTCTGGAGAACAACTGGAGAAGGGCCATGGGCCAAAGAACTTGTCAATCCTTACCTTGGACAAAGAGAAACTTCCAGGCTGGCCATCTGGTTCAGCTCCTCAGAAGCCAGTGGGATGAGGTCCGATCCCGCAGGCCGAATGAGTGGCAGGAAGGCAGATTTGATGACACATCTCTGGTGGTCCTGTCATGGCACCCCTCTGGGAGACACTGGTTTTTCTCTCATTTTTTTTTTTTTTGTGAGCGAATTTCTGCTCCAGCAACCCTAGCTGTCCCTGCTCAGTCCCTACAGTCACTTCAAACCCGCCAAGCCCCTTACCCCGAGACCTCATTCATCTTGCTAGTTTCTCATCGGGTGCCAGGGTCTGCCCTGTGTGGGCAGCTGGCGCAAAGCAGAAGGCGAGGCTGCCCGGGTCCCAGGGTGCGTTTTCTCTCAGCCCTCCCTCATAGTTCTTCAGCTTCTCCTGTGACTGTCTCTGATCCCTAATGTTTGACAAGCTTGCTGGCTTGGGTGGAGAGGAGGCAACCTCTGCCTGAGTGTCTATGCTCCCTCAGCACCTTGGTTCCTGACATAATTTCGGTTGCTCTTCTCATCTTTTTGTTGAAGGCATCTGTGTTTGTCTGTCCTCAGTCTGTGGGCTGCTGACTGCCTCTCTGTCCTTGGTCCTCTTCTATCTCCTCACCTCCCACTTCCTCATCCTACATGGGGTATCTCAGCTCCAGGGTATCCCCTAAGGTCCCAGGAAAGCACCCTGTCCCCAGATCAAGTCCATTAGCTACGCTGTGAGCCCACCTCTTCCCTGAGGAAGGACCCCCATGGAAACTGACCTTCAGAATCTTGTCCCCACATGCCTTGGCCCCTGGATAACAGGCCTTGGCGGCACTCCCTTGCTCTGACACCTGGCCTCTGCCTGACCTCATGGGCAGGCCTGGGCGCCAGCCTCGGCCCTCCCTGGCTGGCCCATCCCCTGGCCGCCCAAGCCTGGCTTATGACATCTTTCCACTGAGCTGCCCTTATTTTGAGAAGCAAACCCAGCGGCGCCCACAGGCATGTCCACACGCTAGCACATGCACACACACCCTGTTCCTCTAGCTCCCCGATACTGCATGCACTGGCCTTCCAATCTGCCTGGCTGTGTTTATTTTTCTTCCTGTAATTTCCCCCTTTGGAACAAACACCAGTACTGAAGCCCGACCACCCTCTCCTCACAGTCTCCAGTCTTTCCTCATCTTTCTCTCCTGTCCTCCCAGCTTGGCTATGAATGAGAACAGAGTCGTCTTAAGCAGCAGCCTGAATGAATTGGTCTCAGCCTCCAAGCCAGCCCGAGAGGCAGAGGCGGGGTGTTGGGCAGCATGTGGGTTTGCTTCTTAAAACTCCTTGCACCCCCTGAAGCTTATATTTTTCCATGTGCCTTGGAGCCAAGCCCTCACCCTTCAGCCTCCTCTTTTTAGAGTTTATTTTGTTGCAGTTTTTGGTCCCACGCATTTTGTTTTCTGTTTTCTACAAGGGAGACTGAATTAGGGCCTCAGAAAAACAAGGCCAGGCTGCCAACTGGAAATGTTTGCTCTGGGGGCGAGTTCGGAGGCTGGCGTCAGGCGGGGCAAGATCCGTGCCAGTGGAATGTGATTTGGGGAGGAAGCTGCAGGTCACTCAATTGCTGGCAGGCCGCCCGGGAGCAACTGGATGCTCTCTGGGCTGTGTGTGCGAGAAGACTTTCCCCCCCTCATGCAAACAGAGCCCCAGAGACGTGGAGACAGAAGCATTAGGAACAAAGTAGACAAGGGAGTGGAAAGCCAGAAGGGGGTGGGTAAAATGGGTGGAGCGGGACGAGGGGCGAGATCCTGGTTGCCACTTCGTTCAATACCCACAGAGCCCTTTGCTCAAAGGTGGGGGGGCACTGGTGGGAGGGAGTGGGGAACCCTGTGACTGAGAAAGAAGGCTCCCAGTACAGAGCAGAGACAAATTTCCTTGGAAGTAGCCCCCAGGGTGGAGGATGGACTCAGGTGTTCAGGAAGGCTTCCTGGAGGAGGTGTGGAAGGTAAAGCCCTGAGACACTGCACTAAAAGGAAAGAACCTATGGTCGATTGCCTGTTACCACGTGCCAAGCCTTTCCTGTCAATAATCTCCTTATCCTTTTTGTCCCTTCTGGGACACCAGGTACCCAGGCTAGCCTCAAACTTCCTAGGTAGCTGAGGATGGCTTTAAGCTTTGAATCTTCCTGCCTCCACCTCCCCAGTGTTGGGACTGCAGGAATGCCCGACGTTTATAGTATAAGGCATAGTGTATGCTAGCTACCGACAGATGCATCTCCAGCCCTGACCTCCTCAGTTCTTACCACAACCTCATGAGGGTCAATAATCTTCCCGTCCTTACTTGGCAAATGAGGAAACTGAGGCCCAGGGAGGTCTGGAAACTGGACTGATCAGCTAGCTTGAAGTGATGAATCAGAGCTCACTCAGGGCTGGCTCTCCTTAGCCTGAGCTCTCTTCCCACCACTCACGGCCTACATCAGCACATTTCTTAGGCAGGAGCCACTTTCTCCTCTAGCACTCCGGAAAGAGGACTGTTTAGCTCAGAACGAGGGATGTTGAGGACCCAAGGAGGTAGCTGCAGCTGCACATCCTAGAGCTCAGTGGACAAGTGTCTAGAGATGAGATGGTCCCAGGAGGTGAGACCTGGCCTCTGGACAGGCTTTCCTGTAGCCTGGCTACCTTCCAACACCCCCCCTTGCGTCCTCAATAGGCACCCTTCATGTGCCAAGTTCTTGGCCACTCTGACCTTTGCTCAGGAGGACTTCCCTGGAATTCCTCAGAAGTCATTTACGCTGTTCTGAGGAGTAAATAAACTCGAGTGAGCTCTACAGGGCAACCCCTGCAAGGGAGGGTCAGGCACCCCGCATCGGTCATTCCTGCGTGACATCGGGTGAGCTCTGTCCTTCTCGGGCCTCAGCTTCCGGTTTCACGAACGGGAAGTCGCCAGGTTGGCGTTTGTGCTGGGACAGACTTCAGGGAGTGGGACTGATCAACAGGTGTGGCAGGGCCAGAAAGGCTTGTCTGAAGTCCCCAGCTTACCACAGAAGGCCTCGGCCAAGAGAAGCAAGGTCAGGCCTGAGAGCTAAGGAAATGAGCGGGGCTGGCAGGGCATGAGGAGATGGCAGGAAAGAGGTGGGCTTATGGGTAGAGCAATAGGCCAGCTCAACCCTAAGGCCTGGACAGAGATTCATCCCATTTGGGCAACTGCACTGACTAACTGGGGTTTTTACTGTCCTGTGCCAAATACCTAATCTCCCCCACAGCCCTGTCCTGACCCAAGGGACAGTCTTAGATGGACTGTGAAGACGGCCGCATCACCTGCACTGGCTGAGCCAACCGGCCAGTTCAAGGCGATAACCATATGTACCGATTGTTTTCGGGAAACGGGCCATTAGCCCAGCTAACCCAAGCCAGCGGCTGTCTTTACTTCTTGGAGACAGCCCTTGGACCTGAGGTCTTGAGATCAGGACTGGGCGCCCCTAACCCAAAGCAGCTACCTTCCTGGGAGGATGGGGGCAGGGCTATAAACGACGGGCTTTGGGACTCAGTCTCCCCATCAATAAAGTTGGAGGGTCAGACTACAGCAAGCACACTGTGTGAACCCTGACAGTCCTCGGCTTTCCCCCATGTCAGACGTTTGCTAATCAATTACAGCCCAGATACCGCAGAATCTTTTTCAACACAGAGCTTCAGGCCACCCCTACCAATCAATTAGATTTGGCATGCGTGATAAAAAGCATTTGTCCTTGGGACATTAGACTAGGGCCATGGTTGAGCCTCGCTCCAGCTGTGGCAATCTAGGATTGCCATTGATTAGGCATTCTGAAGACTCAGCCAGGATGGAGACCACCAGATCTCCAGCTGTCCCTGGGGCTTCCCGGGTCTACGGAGTGGGCCTTGCACTGGTACGCCTTCTTAATTTTCCTCACTGCTAATACATGTAGATTACGTCAGCTCTCTTCTGCCCCCTCATGTTCTCCGACTGCCGCCATGAGTGGAGCCGTTTTTAGAAGCCTCACTGGAGAAGCAGCCAAGCACCCCTCCTCCCTTCTTTCTGAGGGACTGGGGGAGATGGGTTAGGGAAGACTTCACAATGAAGGAATGCATTCCACCGGGAACTGGAAGTTGTTTTCCTTAGGAAAGAAGATGAAAAAGGCATTATCACACTGTCGTTTCCCATCTAGTCCCGGAGCACAGCTATGGCGACCGGTCACCAATCCCGGGAGGAGAGTGGCTGAAGCCTAGCCTTGTTACCAGGTCCTGATTCTCACAGCCCTGAGAAGTCACTTGCTGGCTCCCTGTCTCTCTCCCTGACGGATCTGCTTCATTTCCAAGGGCCCTGTGCTTCCCTGCCTGTGTGAAGGCCTTGGTTTTCTCCAGTGTTGTGCTCTGTAGCGGCAGGAGGTTTAGCACAAATCCTAATTTGCTAGGTTTCCGGGCAGTTTGAGGGCTGTGGTTGTGTATCCTTCTGCTGCTTCTCCTCTTACAGATGAAGAGCTGAGCCTTGCAGGAGGCCAGGACAGGGGACAGAGGATGCTTCTCAGACAGTGTTTAACCCACAGCGCCTAGCGCTTGAGTGTCCCAAACTCCTGGATCTGAATGAGACTTTTTTTTTTTCTTAAAAAAAAAAAGATTTTACTTAAAAAATTATGTTTTGGGTTTATTTACTTTATCTGTATGAGCGTCCCCCCCAAATGCTTGTGCAGCATGTGTCTGCGCCTGGTGCCCACGCTGTGAGGAGAGGGTGCTGGAACTGGAGCTACAGATGGCTGTGAGTCACCGCGTAGGAGCCGGGAGCCAGGACCTCTTCAAGAGTAGCAAGTGCACTTAACCTCTCAGCCAAGGCCAGGACAGTGGTGGCGCTGAGACCCGAACCCAGGTCCTCTGCAAGATCGGCATGTGCTCTTAGTGGCTGAGCCATCTTTCCAGCCTTTTTTTTTTTTTCCTTATTTTTGAAACAGGTCTAAAGTATTGCTCTCTGGCTTCAAACTCCCCATGTAGCTGAGGATACTTATGCTTTTGCTGCTCCTTCCTCCAGCATGAGTGCTGGGGCTGCAGGCGTGCACCACGCCTAGCTTATACGGTGATGGCTGGAACTCTGGGCTTCCTACATGCTGGGCAAGTGCTGTTCTGGCTGAGCTAACCCCAGCCCCACATTACAGTACATGCTCTTCTTTTTCTGTCTTTTAAAAATATTCTCTTACCTGTATGCGTGCGTGCGTGTGTTTGTGCGTCATATGGTTTGCAAGTACCCAAGGGGACCAGAAGAGGCCTGGAGTCCCCAGAAACTGGATCATAGAAGGTGCTGAACAGTAGGGTGTGAGCGCTAGGACTGAAGCTGCGTCCTCTGAGGAACGGCCAGTCTCTTCACCACCGAGCATTCGCCTCTGCAGCCCCCCTTTCACACAAACATCGATGCTCAGTACTCCTATTGGCCACATGAAGGACTGGCTGGAGCAGAGCCCCATAGGCAAACACAGCAAGAGCAGAGGGCTTTCCTGCCTGTACCCCTCAGGGGTTCCCTGTTGTTGACCCTAGAAAGAGGAATGCAGAATGAGTCCTGCGATTTAACAGCGAGGTCAGGGGAGGATGGGTGCCATGCCAAGGGAAACTGGGTGCCTGCAGACTTGGTTGCTCTCTCTTCATCTGCAAAAGTCACTGTGTCAGCCTTGGGCAGAGATCCCTGCGGCTGAAGTCACCTCATCATTTCTTAGCAAAACTCGACTGTTAGAGCCGCACCCTGCCACCTGCCTTGTGGGGCTTTGCTTACCACAGACAGTGGCCCTATCTGTTCTTCCTGATGAATGACAAGCAAAAGCCATGAAGCTGGTGTACAAGAAGACCATACACTGGAGGAGGATAAAACTTGAAAAGGGTCCCAGTTGCAAATGGACGGAGAGAGGGGACCTCTGCAATCATGGGACAGAACAGCATAAACACGAAGAAAGAGGAGCAGCAGGTGGGGGTATGGGTCCTCTGGCAATCCTACCTCTTTCCTGGTTCAAATGCCCTTTCTTTCGAGAAGTGCTCCAAAGCTGTCCCACCACACTCTACTTCCTAAACTCTTCCTGAAGCACCTGTCATTTTGCATAAGGTCTTTCTCCAGGACACTGTATCTCTTTGCACTAGAATGGTAGTTCTATTCATGTCAGGGTTTTTCTCTGTCCACTGCTGTATCCCTAGCCTGGGGAACAACAGCCCAACACTATGGATGCTTAGAGGGAATGGATGGGAACTGTCTGCACTTAGTATGTGGGCTCCAGACAGCTGTCATGGCGCCCTGCCGAATCTGTCCAAGGTATGAACAGCTTCTGATCTGAACCATTTTCTTCTGCTTAATTTATCACATCAAGAGAAGCTCTTAGAGGTCCTGAGGTGTTCCACCCTCATCCCCAGGAGAATCACAGGGGCCTCTACCTTGGCGACTAAGGGCTCCACCTGGCAGGGAGCTGACACAGCCAATCCCTGTAAAGCACACTGCCACTTCCAAGGCTCCACTAGCCAAAGGAATGGCAGGGCAGCCCAGACTCACTGCTCTGTGTCTCCAGGAATGCTCAGAGGGAAGGAAGCCATGGGAGCCTTTAACACACCTGAGCAAAGCGAAATTACTGGGATGCTCTGAGCAGAGAGAGGACAGAATGCATCCCACGCTTTAACAGCCTTTCCCTCCTCCCTGCCTCCTTTCATGCTGGGGATCAAACCCAGAGCCTTGTGTGTGCTGAGTAGGTACTCTACTACTGACCTCGTTCCTCTTGACTTTTGTCCTTCTCCTCTGGACTTGAGAGTCAGGAGTGAGCCCTCCACCCCACCCCACGGACACTGCCCTTTTCCAGAGACTCTCCACAAAGGGCAGGGCATACTCAGGACAAAGTGAGAACCACAAGGTCTCAGAGAGACTCCTTCCTCCCTTACTGCCGAGCCCCAACACTTGGTTTTCCGTAGCTGGGATAGCCACTGGGGTGCAGGAAGGTCGAAAGAAAGATGTCTCATCACTGGATCCAGCGTCCTGTTGGTTAATGGTGGCAGTGCTGGCTCCCTGGCTAGGTGGCAGAGTGGGGCTTTCATAGATCCAGGGTAGTCTGCTCTTCCTTTCACGCCCCAGCTGCTCCTATGTGGGGCTGTTGTGAGCACAACTACAAAGGGCGCTGTTCGCACTGAGAGCTGCCTGCACCTGGCTGTTTAATTCTCACTCTTCCCCGATTTCTCTAACAGGGCACAGGCACGCTGGAGCAATCTCAGCAGCCAGAAATAGACTCAGTGTTCAGGAATGTGGAGCCTCATGCAGCTAGTATCTAAGGTCCCTTCTCATCTGGAGAAGACAGAAATCACAGGGCTCCACCCTCAAGCGCTGTCCGGTCGGCACAGGCTGTACTTGTGTACCAAGGCCCCATGGGCAGGTTGTGCTGGGCAGCAAAGAGGAAACACTAGGGGACGGCTACCATGATTCAGGTCCAAGGTAGAGGTCTGGGCATGGTCTGGAAGGAGCCAGGCGGACAGCAGGCTGGGCTACGGGAGCCTTGTGGCTCCAGCTTCTACTCAGGCTAGAAGCACAAAGAAGAGACAGCTATCTGTCCAAAAGCCAGTCCCACTGACGGTCCAATCCCTCACCCCCAGGTGCTACTCACTGGACTCTCAGGAGGCAGAGGGGAGCACAACAGTTCAGAATTCGAGTTTCAGGGTCTGTTGGTCTCAGTCCCCTTCTGCTGGCTACTCTCTCCCACCAGAAGCTGTGGTTTTCTTGTGGGTAACTGGGTTTGCCTTCCTGTGTCATCATAAAGACGAGGGATACAAACCCACGTGCTTGCTCCCTTTGTGGTGGTGATTAACAGACCTCAGCTGCCTGGCATGTCTCTCCTGTGACTTCAGTTCTAAGCATTTGCCTTCCCTTCCTTTTCCAGTTCACTCCTATGCCATGGGACAGCCACTCAAAGGACAGGGAATCTTCCAGAGGCACCACTGGCCTTCCAGTGTAACCTCAGAAGGTTGTCTTGGTGGAGGGTTTTACTAAGGGTGTAGATTTTCCTGGAGGGTATCTGTGTCATTTCACATAAAGCAAGGATGGAGCTACTGGGAGAACTGAGAGCCTCTTCATCGGAGCACCTCCCTGGATTCACCAGATTCTTAGTGCTAAGTTCCTTGAGTCGTGTAGTGAGTCTTGCCTAAGTTTTATACCACCAGGGGGCGCTGTCCAGTTGGTTTCTGTCCAGCTTCTCAAGGAAGCTGATGGGAATCCGGGAGTGCTTGGAGCACTGGGAGGGCACAGGTTTGCATTCAGCTGGCCTCGGCCTGAAATCTACAGAGAATGGCAGTCACAGGCACGCGGAACATCCCTCAGGGAACTCAAATTTCTCTTCTGTCCCTCTGAACACCCTTTCACCCCCTGACTACCAAGTCCAGAATCTCAGCTGACCAGAAAGCGAGGTGGCCGGGTGAAGATGGGGTGGGTTCGGGGTGTAGGGTGTGAGCTCTGTTAGATCTACACCGCGTAGCTGTCATTCCTGTCTCTGATCCCCTTCCTTCCATCCGAATGCAGCGGTCTCCCTTCTCTTGGGGGACGACAGAAGAGGGCTGGAATTCAGCTTCTGCGGAGCCCGCTGTATTCAAGGACGAGCTTTCCCACACACTGACTGCCTCTTTAGGAATGACACCCAACGACATGGACACTTCTGATGCTCCTAACTGCCATGGGCAACCCAGTCTACGACTCTGCCCAACCCCGGCTAGATCCTGAGATCCAGTGTCACTACAGCTGGGTGTCCTGGGCCAGCATTCACGAGACTTTGGGCATCGTTCAAATGCTGTATGCAAGCTTCATCTAATCCTTCTGATGACCACTCGCCTCAAGGAGGAAGCGCGTGGGGGAGGCTCAGTGAGAAGATGGGGAGAAACTGTGTGGACAGCACCTGTGCAGGCCTCCGGGTGGCTTCCTTCTAGCAGGATCTCCAGTGGATGGAGGATGGGGGTCTGGAAAGCGGGCTCTGCCCCTTACCACTGACATCAGGCTGTGCTCAATGACCCCTCCCTGGCCACAGGGAGAGGGGGGTGCAGAGGCTTGCCTGCCCACGCCAAGGTCACCCAGGAAATGGCAGAGCTGAGCTTCGAAACTTATCAAGAAGCTGCCTTCTCGAGACCGTTAGCACAGCTACTGTTGAACCGGCCTCCACTGTGTCTGCGTTCAGTCCGCACAGCCAGGCTGGGACAAGCACGCATCTTCTCCGGGTTCCTCATTTCATAGATGAGTAAATCTGGCTTTAGCGGGCGCCCTGGTGAACTGGCTTCTGATCTTCACTCACAGTCCATCTGCTAAACCAGAAACTTCCACCCTCCTCTGCCTCCCTGTGGACTGTGGTGCCTCAGTTTCCTAACGTCGGGTGTCCTCTTCTGTTCCTGGGGCCTCTGCTCCAGGAAACAGGAGAAAGAAGGGAGAAGGCCTGGCAGTGGGGTGACAATGACCAGCCACTCGGGGGTTCTCGTCTCCCACTTATCTTCTCCCTCCAGAAGCTCTGGGATTTCTCCCTCTGTTGGACAGTTTGGGTGGGAGGTGACCGGGAAGGTTCTGGGTAGGGAAGGTCAGCGCTGAGTCACCCCGCAGGACAGCAAGGCTGGGCAATGAGGGGCCAGACCGCTCAGCAGCCACGTGCTCAGGACAGTAGTGCAGAGAGCAGCCTGGCTTTGGGGCGAGGAGGCGCGCCCCCAACTTGAGGAGGGGGCGGGGAGGGCGGGCAGGAGGAGGCAGGTTCCGGCAGAAGGCATGGGGGTTGGGGGAGGCCGCGAGCACGCGGACAAAGGAGGCGGCCCTCGGCCCAGCTGTTTTGAAAAATGCTTCCTGTTTCTTTAAAGGCGCTCGCAGCTCGGGCGGCCTGGGCTCGGGCGGCGGCGGCGGCAGGAGCTGCTTCTCTCCGGGCGGGCGGCGCTGAGTGATCTTGCGAACTGGGCTTCTGTGTAAACTGAGGCTAAACAAACACAGATGGAGCGCAGCGGGCGTTCTGCAGAAACGCTGGCAAGGCGGCCGCGACTTCAGATGACACTCTGAGCGCTCCCGGGGACCGGGCAGCCTCCTGGGCTCCGCGGAGCCGGAGGCGCAGCTGCCCCGGGAGTTGGGGAGCGAGGGAGGGGCCGGGGAGGGAGGGCAGGCGGGGGGACGCGGCGGCCCGGCGCGCTGAGCGCGGGGCACAGGCGGGCGCGCGGCGTGCGGAGGGCGCGCGTCCCGGGCGGTCCCACGCCCCTTCGTCGCGCCGACCGCACCATGAAGCACATCCCGGTCCTCGAGGACGGGCCGTGGAAGACAGTGTGCGTGAAAGAGCTGAACGGCCTCAAGAAGCTCAAGCGGAAAGGCAAGGAGCCGGTGCGGCGCGCGAACGGCTATAAAACTTTCCGACTGGACTTGGAAGCGCCCGAGCCCGGCGCCGCGGCCAGCGCCACCGCCGCCACCAACGGGCTCCGGGACAGGACCCAGCCGTTCCCGATCGCGACCCCAGTGCCAGCCTCCGTGGCGCCGGCGGTTCCTCCAGGTGGAGGCACCGACCTAGCCAGGGAGCTCAGGGGCATCCGAGCGCCTGAAGGCGCAGACGCGCGCAAACGCGGCTTCGCTCTGGGCACGCTGGGACCCGGACTGCCCACGCCACCGCCGCCTCCGGCTCCCCAGAGCCTGGCCTCCGGGGGTCCCGAGACGCAGCCCTTCCGCGAGCCGCCTCTGCGTCCCCGCATCTTACTGTGCGCCCCTCCCGCGCGCGCCCCGCCGCCCGCGCCTCCCGCACCCCCAGCGGCGCCGCGAGAGTCCCCCGTGCGCCCTCCGCCCCCCACGCGCTCCGGGGAAAGTTCCTACTCGTCAATTTCACACGTAATTTACAATAACCACCCGGATTCTTCCGCGTCGCCTAGGAAACGGCCCGGCGAAGCGACCGCCGCCTCCACCGAGATCAAAGCCCTGCAGCAGACCCGGAGGCTCCTGGCCAACGCCAGGGAGCGGACGCGGGTGCACACCATCAGCGCAGCCTTCGAGGCGCTGAGGAAACAGGTACCCGCTTTCCGCCGCCCGGCAACAGTGGCAGGGGTGGGGGGGGGGTGAGGGCCCAGGATTGGAGTTCGGATAAAGGTGATCCTGCACCCCGGGCGGGTTGGAGTTATCGTTGTTGCAGCTCTTAGCTTGCGAAAAGCTAGGGATCTCTGGCCTAGACACGCCCCGCTTCCCCCGGGGTAACCCTGTCTGCGCGTCTGACCTCAGGTCTCGTAGCTGACTCGTGTGGCAGCGAGTATTTGTCTTCTGGAGTCCCCTGGGTCTGGCCGGGAATACAGAGGGGGAATATGGGAATCTTCCTAAGGCTGGGCCAGGGGAGGGGAGCGAGCACGACCTTTCCGCTCTGCGCACTCGGCATGCTTGGGGTCTTGGACCCTTGTTGGTGGCACCGAAGCCCACAACACCACAGAGGTGCGCTCGTGGGGGTCCTGGACCAGAAAGGGCAGCCAGGGGGCCTTGTCAGCCCCTCGCAGCCTCTGGCTTCCACGCTTTCTCAGCTTGCCTTTAGGTTCTCTGCACTCCTTGCCTGGTTCCTGGAGTCTTTTAAGGATCTGGGCTACAAGCTTGCGATCCTTCGAGGCACAGCTTCAGGAACTGATCTGTGGGAACTTTCCCAGGAGATCCTGCCCACCACTGCCCCTTCTCTTCTGCTACTTGGGGGCGGCCCGGGGGGGGGGCGGGGATGGCGACTGCCCTCACCTCTCCTCACCTGATAGTGGCTAACTTAACTGCAGCGTTATCATGGTGGAGGGGGCAGTTGACAATTCCCCTTAATAAGCTTGGCACTCCCCTGGGACTCTGGTTTCTCACTTTCTTAGAGTCGTGAGATCTAAAAAAGTTGTGGGATGGGCCCTCGAGTCCAGGTCGTGTAAGGGGTTGGAATGGATGGTGTGTGTAGCTACTCTAATGGATGGATTTTTGTTTGTTCTGCCACTGATTAGCTGTTTGTCTCCTGGAAAATTACTCAGCCCCTCTGGGTTTTAGCCAGTCGAAAACCATTTCAGAAAAACATCATCTTTTTATCTCATATTCTCTTCCTTCTGCGGGTAAGGTCTAGCACTGGAGACTTAGTCCCTCAGTGAACTGGACACGGAACCCCTGGGAGAAAATGGCCCTATTGGCTTTTGAGCCTGAATTGGGAGAAGTGTTTGATCAGGGAGGTGGAGTGGCTGTCAGGGCTTGCAGACATGTCAGCTGTTGGCCAGGCTGTGGAGCCATCCTTCTCCCCCCAGGCCAGCTGCTGCGTGCCTGCGTGCCTGGGCAGTGCCAGCCTGAAAGGCATCGTGCAGTCTCGATTTAGGACAGGATGACAGAAGGGCTGGGAGTTGCTGGTGCATCCGCCTCACTTGCAGCTAGGTGAGCCCCTCCTGAACTGAGGAGTCACGTGCCTCCACCTCACTGCGTTCCAGCCACCTTCTTTACTTTCTCCCAGAGAGCATTCATGGGCACATATGGACATGTTTTATATAGCATAAGCAATACAGATGGGTACTTCTCACAGGGGAAGGCAGGAGACTTACCCAGGTCATCTTGGAGTGAGTTAGGGGTTAGGTGGCTACCTTAGCGACTCGGATTTGACGTGGTTGCGACTGGTCTTCCTTCATTTCTGCAGTGAGTGGAAGTTCTGCCTAGAAGGGTCAGGTTTAAGGTGTCCTGCAGAAGGTCAGCCCAAGCATTCTCAAAGAGAGACTTTGTGTGCACACATAGTTAGATGTATGCATACTTGTTCAGGCCGTCTACCCGAAGAACACACGCGCACACACAGACACGTGTCTCCTGTTCCTTTTTCCTAGCTCTAACCATTCTGTCCTTTCCTCGGAAGGATGTTGTGCTCCAGTGGACACTTGCTGTTGTCCCAAAAGGACAGAAATAGAGATATGGGTTGAGAATATAAGCACCCTCTTCCCTCAACACAGCTCCCTCCCAGTGGTTGGAGGCCTGTGTTACATAGCAGTGTCTTCCCGTCCTGGGCTTTCTGTACGGCTGTGGACAGGCCCCTGTCCTCTCTGGACCTCTGCTGCTAAGGTAGATTCCCTGCCTCATATGCAGCTTGCACAAAGAGACCAAACTACGGCAGAGGCAGTAAGGAACAGACAGGCACCTTTCTCAGTGTCTTCCTGGGCCTCGGGACTGAGCGCGGCTCTGTTAGACGAGACAGTGTGGATTCTTTGGTCTCACTCTGTGCCCTTGGTTGGCCTGCAACTAACTTGTTATGTAGGCCAGGCTGGCCTGGAATTTATAGAGACATGCCTGCCTCTGCCTCCTGAGTGCAGAGAGGCGTGCACCACCATACCCACCCAGCTCTTTTGAAAATTTTAAAATTATATTTGATTTAGCGGGTGTCGGTGTGCTACAGTGTGCGAGTCAGGGTCAGAGAGGACACCTGAGAAGTTGGTTTTCTCCTTCTACCGTGTGGGCCTTGGGGATCGAACTCAGGCCACCGGACTGGGCGGCAGGTACCCACTGAGCCATCTAGCCAGCCATTTGATCATTTTGATGATAATCGCAGAGAGCGCCAGGTTCTGTCCTTAGCCAGGCTCTGTGCTCAGCGCCCTCTGCGTTCCGGTCGGCTGTGAGCTAGGTGCTGCCGTCATTCCCCCCCCTCCGCACCCCGGTTCACACAAGGCAGTCTCAGGGTCTCGGGCAGCTGGTGTGAACTGGCTGGGCCCTTGCAGTGTTTCTGGTGGCCTTGCAGGCTCTGTGCTGCCCCGCCTCCGAGTAGTGCTGCTCAGATCTTGGCAATGCATCCGCGGCGCTGTGCAGTGGCAGAACAACCGTGTGGCCACCGCAAAGCCTGGAATGAATCAGCCTTAGTGAGTCTTTCCAGTGGCCAGCGCTTAACAGCTTCGCCTCGGCTTATCCGCCCAGGAAACCAGTTAGGCCTCTGCGTGTCATTGCAATCTAGCACCCTGGAAGAAACAGCCGGGAAGAGATGGTGTGTGTGTGGGGGGGGGGGGCTGCTGGCGGAGGTGCAGGTGGGAGAGAGTCCCTCTAGTTTGGGGCGAGGGGGGAGGGTGCGGGGCAGATGGTCAGACTACAGCACTTGCCACCAGCCCAGCTGCACCCGAGCCCTCGTTGCTGCCCCAGATGAAGGCCATGTGTGTGCAGCTGGGCCTGGCCACGTGCAGGCTGCTTCCTGCCAGGTGGGAGGGGTCCAAGGGAAAGGCCAGCTGGACTGGGTAGAGGAGGGAAGGGCCTGAGCCCTGGGACTCAGTTTCCTGGCCGGACCCTCTGACGGTGGCCGGCTTTGGGAGGTGTAGCCTGTGGGTGGCTCCGTTCTCTTCCTCGAAGCCCCTTGATGTCCATAGAGGAGTGGCGGCAGCCGTGATGGGCCGTTGGCAGCTGCCTCTCCCTGTGGAGGAGGCACTGAGCAGGCGGGCCCAGGTGCCCCCCCCCCCCCGTGTGCCTTGGGATCCCAGAAGGGTGCAGGGATAGTGGTCTTAGTTTAGCTTCTCTTTGGTGAGGTGAAAGACGCAGAGGGGAACCTTAGTGGTGTCTGTGCCCCGCCCCCAGGGGCAGGCAGGCCTGCTTACACCGAAAGCGCCACACAGTTGGTGAGGGCGACTGGGCTCTCCCTACCCCCAGCTCACAAGTTGCAAGGGAAGCTGTTTATTGAGGTTCCTGTGACATGGAAATATCTCTTTGGCCCTAAGTTTGTGGGGCTGCTTGTCATTGCACTGACAAGGACACTTACAGAAAGAGGCCAGGATCTGTCCCCAGGTCTGTCAGACCCCAGGGGTCAATGGCTGCTGGGTCTTGTGTCTCCTTCACTTTGTGGACAGTTTGGATATTAAAGGCCCTTTCTAAGGAGGCCTGACAGGGACATTGAACGGCCCTAGATGAGGGGGCTTCATGAAGAAATCCTGTCCCACAGACGTAAGAGAATAGCTTCCTAAGAAGGAATCTAGAAAGCCGCCGTGTGCAGGGACATGGCATGTTTGTAGCTCCGTGGGCCAGGGCCCCCTCCAAGGACGGCCTCTGAGGCACTGTCCAAGGGATAAAGGCTTTGGGGGCTCCCCACATGCTCTGGTAGGTTCTTGACTTTGTTTCCCCTCCCCCGCACACTTGTCCACTGCGATCCGTTCTGAGAAGCAGCTTTTTGGATACCCATGTTTCTGGTGAAGAAACAGGTCCTGTAAGGCCACAGTCCTCCTTAAAGTTGGGAAGATGTCCAGGGAACAGCCAGGCCATGAGGCTGCGCAGCCAGTGTTTGCTGGAGCCAAGGGAGGGTCTAGCTTGGGTAGGTGGAGGAGGCGTAGAATGTTTGGGGCCCTAGAGGACCTCGTGAAAATGCCAAAAGCTGATTCTTTGTGGAGTTTAAAATCCAGGAGCAGGGGAGACAGCTCCATCAGTAAATGTTTGCAAACAAGCATGAAGACCTGAATTCAGCCCCTGCAGGTACGTTGGCACACGTCTGTTGTCCCAGCCCTGGGGAGGCAGAAACATGAGGCTCTCTGGGGCTTGATAAGTAGCCAGTCTAGCTGAATCAGTCAGCTCCACGTAGCCAAGGCTAGCCTCACTCTCAATACATGGCTGAGGATAATTTCAAACTTGTGATCCTCCTGCTTCTGCCTGCCATGTCCCGGGGTTGTAGGTGTGCACCACTCCTCCTGGTTTGTGCAGGGTTGGGCACTGACCCAGGGTACCGAGGTATGCCAGCCAACTCTACCAGCTGAGTTACATCTCTAGCCTTGGCACCAGGAGCCTCAAGATGGAGCCAATTAAGCAGGGAGCCAGCCTTGGGGGAGGGGTGGGGAAGGGGCAAGCCACCTGGAAGAGCCAGGGTTGCCCCACATGGCCACCTTGGTAGTGGAGTGTTCTGTCGTATGTGCCTTCCTCAGGTGCCAGGCAGATGAGCTGCTGGCTCAGCCAGGTCTCAGCTGAGTGACCTGGGCTCGGAATGTCACCTGTTTTCCTCATTCGCATACCGGACATTCACTTGAGGTAGATTTCAGATCGGGTAATGCTGTGAAAGGGTGTGGCCGTGCCAGATAGGCAAGGGCTCAGTCCACGCTTTTCTTCTGGTTCAACAAGGAGTTTGACCGAAGCAATGGCACAAAGTAACAAAAAACTAGGACAGACTGGCCCAGAACCTGGCGTGGTGCTCCTGGTTGGCCTTGGCCTCACCTGTCATTCAGGAACCCAGCACACAGACCTTCCTCAAAGTCTTGCTTCCTCTTAGAAGCCTGGCCTTTTGGGGACCCGGGTGCAGAGTTGACTACTGAAGGAGAACTTCCAGAGTGATCTATAAGTGACAGGAGTCCTAGGTCCTCAGATTCCCTGACCCTGGAGGCAGACATCACCTCCTGAGTCACAGAGCAGGCAGAGGTGCTGGGCCCTGACCCTGAGACCCCTTCCCTGCCTGGCCCAGAGTGTGTTTATTTGTTCAAACTGATAACAGGGTTTTCTGGACTCTGACTGGAAACTGGTGAATTGTGTTGTTTTGCCAGTTTTTCTTGATTTTGGCACTGTGGCCGGGAGGAGGATGGGTGTGTAGGTGGGAGTTAGAGGTTCAGGGCATTAGCTTTCTCTGCTGCCTTCCCTGGCCCTTTGGTTCTCTACTCTCCTGATTGGCACAGGCTGAGAGGTAGTTAGCTGCCATGCCCAGACTTCTCACCCTCTCTGGAGCCCATCTTGGGATCTTCTGCAACAGTGCATGTCATCATTCTGCTGACCGATGCTAGGCTCGCTGTGTGCAGTGCCTGCGTCATCCACTCAATCCCCACCACTCTGTGAGGTCAGCCCAGTGTCCGAAGGCTCACACTGAGTTATGTCATTCACTCGGTTGTGTGTCAGAGGCAAGTAGTGAATCCAGGAGACAAAGGCATGGATGTGTTATTTCTTTGTCCTGTACCATGTGAATGCCTGTGCTACCTGAAGAGGCTGATAGAGGGAGGGCATTGGATTCTCGGGAACCAGAGTTACAGGTGGCTTCGAGCTGCCATGCAGAAGCCGGGACTCAAACCCACATCTGGAAGAGCAGCCAGAAGCCTTAACCACTGAGTTGTCTCTCCAGCCCCTTACCATTCCACTTCATTTTTAATTACGTTATAGGTGTCTGAGTGGAGGTTTGTGCAGTAGAGCAGTATCTGAGGAGCCTGGAAGAAGGCCTTGGGTCCCATGTTGCTGGAGTTTCAGGCAGTTGTGAGCTGCCCTATTTGGCTGCTGGGAACCAGTTCTGGTTGTCTGCATGACCAGTGTGCTGATTCACCTCTGCACCATCTCTCCAGTGCCCAGATTATGTTTTTGGAAGTAAATTATAAATACTCTGTAGTTAATTCACTCATAACCTTATTCAATCAGCCCTGTTGAAGCCTGCCTGCTCTTGACAGGACCCGGACTATACTTTCTAGAGCTGAGAGCCTTCCTCCAGTGTATGAAGACACCAGGCGCTAAGGGTGGGGGCAAAAATGAACACTTGGGCACAGATAGGTGCCGTTACAGCAGTGCTGAGCACAGGCTGCACCCTTGGTGTGGGGCAGGCATGAGAAACCCAGGTGAAGAGCTGGTGAAAGTTCCTAGCTGAATTGCTGGTTAAAGTGAATGATGTATTCAGGGTCCACAGGCAGAGGTAACAGTCTTGCTCATACTTACTCCTGGGGCCTCTGGTAGGGATTTGCATTCTTGGTATTACTGAGCTTTGGGCCAAGGAGTTCTTTGGTGTGGAGGGCACTGGGAGGCCTGTACATTGGCATGGCGTTCAGCAGAGCCCCACACTTCCCTTCAAACCCTCCTGCTCCTCCACCCTGACGACTAGGAATGGCTCCAGACCCTGCAACCTGTCCCTCGAGGGAAAAAATCATCTCTGGTTCAAAACCATGGGCTTCAAAGATCCCCTGGCCCATGAGCGTGCCCCCTAAACACTACAGCAGTCCTGCGAGTGTGCCGCACTGGGCTGGGTGACAGGGACGCTGTGGGCAGACGCCCAAGAGTCACGGAAGGGAGCAGAGCCTTGGTTGCTTGCGGGAGCATTTCAGCCCTTTGGGTGAGCAGAGCAAGAAGAGAACGGGTCGGTTGGTGGGTAGCTGTCAGGTGGACGGTGAGTAGCTGCGTCCACGTGACACCACGGCCAGTTCCATCGTGCAGTTTGACGGTTTACACAGCACGTGTGTAGGAGGGGCAGTGCTAAGAAGTCAGAAGCTCCGCCCCCTCCCACAATTAGTGAGTGATTAGGTGCTGCCAAATCACAGGCAAATGAATCAAGTCTGGTTGGCATTTATGACGCACCTGTTGTGTGCCATGCTTGGCAGGAGCCCAGGCCCAGAGGGTGTAGAGCAAGTGAAAAAAGAAGAAAAATACCGCATTTTTGTGTCTGAGTATCTGCACTGTCCCCTGATTGTCTTCGGGGTCCCAGGAGAATGTTTGATGTCTTTAAATGTTTTTTAGTAAGTTCTTTTCACGAAGAGAGTGAGCATGGCATGTGCATGTGGGCAGACATGCCATAGCACACATGAGGGATGTGGAGAGCAGAGTTTTAGCATCCATTCTCTCCTTCCACCATCTGTGGGCTCCCAGGCTTGGCCTCTGGTTGTGAGGTTGTGGCCACAGTCTTTACCACTGAGCCTTCCCTCCAGCTGCTATCATTCTTCTTGGGTCTACAGTCTTTGAAGGCAGGAGTTGAAGTTTGTTTCTTTGCTTGCTTGTTTTCAGGCAGGATCTTGTTCTGTGGTCCCAGCTGGCCTGGGACTCACTGTTTCGCCCAGGGCGGCTTCCAACTGACAGCCATCTTTTTGCCTTGGCCCCCCAAATGCTGTGATTGTAGTGTGCACCTCCACGCTTGGCTAGGAGTTGTGTTTTTATTTTAGATTTATTTTTAAAAATTGTTTTGAGACATGTAGTTGTCTTGAACTTGTTAGGTGAGGTTGATTTTGGATTCCTGATCCTCCTGCCTTCCCCTCCCCCACCAGGTGTTAGGATTATAGGGGCATGCTACCACAGCGTGGCGGTACACACCTTTAATCTCAGCACTCAGGAGGCAGAGACAGGTGGATTTCTTTGTGTTAGGAGGACAGCCTGGTCTACATAGTGAGACCCTAGCTCAGAAAAAAAAAAAAGTTCTTAGTTATGGAGGCCTCAGGCATCCAACAAAATAAATGTCAATGAATGAACATATGAAAAAAGCATCAGAGGTAGATAGATAGGGTATTTAGGCCCTCAGAGCGGAAGGAAGACAGGGCTTTGTGGGGTGGAAGTCTGTGGTACTTCAGCTGGTGTTCAGGTCCTCTGTCAAGTGGGACTTCAGAGGCACCCTGGGTAATGGGAGTGGATGAGCTGTGTACACTTCCGGCGCTTAGCAGCGGTCACAAAATGAGACGTCAGGCCCCAACACACAGTGGACAGGCTGCCTCTACTGCCCTGGCCGCCTAGGTGGGCACTGAGGGGTGCATGCTCAGCCCGAAGGCCCTTGCTGCCGTTCCTGATGCCTTCTCCTGCCATTCTCAGGTGCCATGCTACTCCTACGGGCAGAAGCTGTCCAAACTGGCCATCCTGAGGATCGCCTGTAACTACATCCTGTCCCTGGCGCGCCTGGCTGACCTGGACTACAGTGCCGACCACAGCAACCTCAGCTTCTCCGAGTGTGTGCAGCGCTGCACGCGCACTCTGCAGGCGGAGGGGCGGGCCAAGAAGCGTAAGGTAGGCCCTGCAAGCCTGCAGCAAGCTGAGGGAGGCCGACAGCTGGGGAGGCCTGTGTGTGCCCAGGGTTCCCAGGGGCCAGAGGCGCCCTCGGGGTGGGTGACCTGGCAGATTCCTCAGACTCCCTGGCATCACGCGTGGCGTCATGGCCATAAAGCAGCGGGTATCTGGGAGCCTCTAGGTTTGAGCGTGCTCGTTGCTTAAATGAAGAAATGGTTCACCGTTGGAGCCCTCCCTGTTTGTATGTTCCGGGGCCGATCTGTCCACATGGCCCCGACAGGTGTTCCGTGAGGACGAGAGCTCCCTGAGTCGGTGGCAGCCCGGGAGAAGACTTCTGTGCATTTGGGGAATGTGGTTGGAAACTGTGCATGAGGGAGGAGGATATCTGTTCATGTATTCGCTTTGGAGGGATTCCCTGAGCAGGTCGGGGAGGGCTGTGAACTTCCATACAGTGATAGCAAGCTCAGAAAGATACTCCCGTACATGAATCCGGAAGGGATAGTGTGGCCTATCCCGGGGCAGGGGAGGGCCAGATGGAGGAGTCCGAGGGTACTTCTCCTGCCCAAGGTAGTTGGGTGGGACATCTTGTTGGAAGTGCATTGGAGCTACTCACTGGCAACGGCAAGGCCAGCGGAGAGGCCGCCAGGCAGATGAAGCCTGCACTAATCCTGATACATGTAAGGAAACCTGGTGGGGGGGAGAAGTGGTTGGGCATAACATTAGTTTTCTACATGCCCGATGCTTTGAGATAGCCAGTCAGACTTGCTGTCGCTGTCTGGATGTGTTTCCCTGTGACACGTGGAGAAAAACTGAGTGAGACGCAGCCTGTCTGTGAGACATCCAGGAGGGCCTGGGAACAGGAGCTGGGGGCTCTGGTGTCCTTCATCCAATTGTTCTTCTGCCTCCATCCTTGGGGCCTGCCCCTCCCCCAGGCTCATTTTAGGTAGGGAACCTATAGCTTGCCCTGATTTCCCAGAGGCTACTGAGGCCCCGCCAGGGAGGCCCTCCTCAGGGGGGTGCTACCAGCCCTAATTGCACATTGCATTCCTGGGAGTGATTTAGCAGGGCCAATTAGGAGAGGCCCCTCATCAAGTGGGCGAGAGAGGAAGCCACTGGCCACTCTGGGGCCAGCTTTCCTGCTTTCCTTGGGAGAGTGACATGGGTAAATGAAGGCGTGATTGATGGCTCCATGCCGCGTGCTCTGTGACAAAGGAGGTTGGTAAACTTTTGGTGAACTCCCCTGGCATTCAGCTGTTGGTGTGTGTCCCTCAGTGGTGCAGATAGAGTGCTCGGGCAGGCTGCCTACCTTCCTCTCTCTCCTCCTTCCCCTCCCCACCTCTTTATGTGCCCCCCCTCTAGAGGCAGCCCCAGGCTCTCCCTCTCACAGTCCTTTGATTGAAATAGACAGTGCACTCCAGCCCCGGCCAAAGGGTTATGGGGGAAGAGGCCAGCAGAGTGAGGATGCCCCACAGAGCCAAGCGCCCGGAGTCTGTGAAATCACCTCAAGGCTAAGAAACCAGAGACCTCCCTATTGTACAGATGAGGAGATGGAGGTAGCAGATGGTGGACAAGAGCTATTGACAGCCCTGGCTGTTGCCTGCCAGGTGAGAACCATTTCCTAACTCCTCAGTAGCTAGAACTAGAATGGCACCCACTCACGGCCGACTCAAAGATGAAATGTTGTGCTCATGGGCTGCAGAAGGGTGGGCAGTCCTGTCTGCTTGGCAACTGGCTGGAGGGTGCCTTCCCTGTGCTCTGGGGTGGGAGATTTACAAAGGTCTGATCGGGAAGCGTGTGAGATGTGCCTTATCCAGTCAAAGTAGAGACTAGTGTCCTTGGCTCCTGTGGCCGCCAGGGTATGCTTCCCAGACCCTGCCTCTGCTCACTAAGTTGTCCTCCTAACATTCTTATGTGCAGAACTGCCTCTTTGAAAAGCCTTGCGTGACAAGAAGGGCTTAGCACTGCCGTGCCACAGCCTGGGTCATGGTCATGGTCCAAAGTGAAGTCCCCACTTCAGCAGGTATCCACATCTTATAGGGTGTGTGACCACTGTAGGAGTCCATGGGGGGGGGGGTGTCTTAAAGTCTTCCGGATACCTATGCCCTGTATGGTATCTCTGTGACAGACATGAGGGTATTGACACAAAATAGTTGGCTACATTGTCCCTGCCACCTAGTGGCAACAGGATACCGTGGTTGGAGGATTGGGAATCTGAGAGTGATCAGAGTGAGAAGGACAAAATCTAATGAAGAACTCTTGTTCTTCACATGGAGTCTGCAGACACCAGAGGCCACCAGGAAGCCACAGATATGGTAGAGTCTTTTGTTAGCAGGTGAGAGGAATGGAAAGATTTGTTCAGGGCCCTGTTGGGCCTTAGGGAGTGCTAAAAGGTAAGATCTAGAATTTTCCATGTAGGTATGTGCTTTGCCCTTTCTGGGTCTGGAGTGGCATAGTGGCTCCCTGCCCTGGGCCTTTCGTTAGAGGAGGTCCTGGGAGAGTGCTCATGGGTCAACCTCTGAGTGACATGGTGAGTGTATGGCCTCCGCTTGGCTTGTGTCAGCTCAGGAATACCAGGGGCCCTTGCTGTTACTCTTCATGGACAATGAGATGAGCATCTCAGGCCACACTCGCCTCCCAGACCCTTTCTGCCGAAGCTGAGTCCTGCTTCGTTGCTCATCCTTTCACGTGTCTGTAGGAGACAGCTTCTTGATTACCCTCTCCTTTGTCCCTATACCACAGACTGGGTAATTTCAAAAGAACAGAGGTTTGTTTGGCTCTTGGCTCTTGGCTCTTGGCTCTGGGGCCGGGAAGTCTAATTAGTCAGTCCAGTGTTGTTTTCTGATAGACTTTCTTGCTTTATCTAACCTGGTTAAGGGCATCATGAAGTCAGACAGCAAGCCTGCTAGCTCAAGTTTCTCTTCCATTTACAAAGCCAGTACTGTCACATAGGGCTCCACCTTGATGACCTCATGTCATGTAATTAACTCCCAGAAGGCCCTGCTTCCATATTATTGGCACATGAGTTTTGGAGTTCATTTTCCAATACATGTAATTGGAGGCACATGTTGAAACCCCATTACAACTCATTTGCATTTAAAACAATTCATTCGTGGGGGCAGGGAGGGGCGTGAGCTATGAGTGTGGAGGTCATCAGAGGAAAACTTGGTTCTATCGTTCTCTCTTTTCTACTACATAGGGTATTAAACTCAGCTCATCAGGCTTGGTGTCAGGTGTTGTACTTTTAAAACTATTTTATTTATGTTTCTTAATCCCTCTTTCTCCCTGTGCCCCCCCCCCCCATCCCTTCCAACATCCCAGTACTGGCTAGGGGAGAAAGGTTAGTGGGGAAAGGGGGCGGAGTTCTCTTTAGCATAGTTTTTCTTTAGCTGCTTTGTGCTGGTTAGGATTGTTGGGTTCCTTGGGGCAAGTCCAATCCAATCCTCTTTCAGGATATCTCCAACTTGCCACGAGACATGAACAGCACCAGGAGCGGGGTGGGGAGCAGGGCAGGGGGTTGTGCACCGGCAGCCTTCTTTCTCAGAGCCCCCTCAACACTCTCTGTGCTCTGACTTTATAACCTCTTAGAGGCCTCAGAATTAAACTATATTCAGCTGGGAAAGAGCCCCTCTCGGAACCTGCATGAGGCAAGTAAGTTTGCTGCTTGGACAATCTGAATCAGTCCCATATCCCACACCTAGGATTAAAACAAAAACATGTTTACATATCATAAAGCAAACTTCCCCAGCAGGCGGTGCCTTTACCTTCACAGCCATCTCAGCAGCTACCTGACGTAGCTTTGTTTCAAGACTTAAGTGGTGCCAGGCAAGATGCTTCGGACCTGTAATCCCAGCACTCTGGGAGCCGAGGCAGGAAGATTGCCAAGAATTTCAGGCCAGCCCTGGCTGCACAGTGAGCCCTCTCCCATCCCCCCAAAAAAAGCCTTAAGTGAAAAGAGCAGTTGTGCTGTGAGACCACCAGGAAGAGTGGCATGAGGCTGGGGCACGGGGCTGTGGATGAAGGTTTGTGAGCAGACGCCTGCTCTGCCTCTGAGGTGCTGGTGGGCTTGGCCAGTGACTGGTGGCAGTTTGAGCTGGGGCATCACTCTGTGAGTGAACATGTCCAGGGTGTGTGTGGGGGGGGTGACCTTGCTTCAGGACATGTCTGAGAGCCTGAGTGCAGAGGTTCCTGGTCTCCCTGTGAGCTGCCTGTCCCTCAGGTCCTTGCTAAGAGTCAGCACTAGATTTGACTTAGCCCTCAAGCCTCCATTAACCTCTCTGTCTGTCACAGCCCTTCACCAGCCGTTCTTCCTTTCTAGCTTTGAGCTTTTCACCCAACTCATAAGCCTAAGGAGTACAGAGAGCCCTGTCAGAGGCCCTTCAGCAGAAAGGCCCGACTGGGGAGGCAAGGCTTTGGGGAGGGCTGTCCCAACCTTGCCTTGCTGGAGAGAGAGCAGCTAAGGGCCTGGCCCCATGCCATACTCCTGCAGCTTCTGTTTCTATAGTGGCAGCTTCTGGGAGCCTCTCAGGAGGAGGACAGAGGGGGTGGCGGACAGACGTGTTCCCTCACACCTGTCCTCTGTTTGTCTTACCCAGCCTCTGGAATAATCCAGAGAGCTGGTACCCCCAATGTAGAACACCCTTTTCCAGGGATTCCAAGTAGCTCAGTAACAATGTTTCCTGCTGGCATCAGTGGAGTTGTTTGAGTCTTAGTAATGATTGGCCAGTAAGCCCCTGTCTTAGTTGCTCAGGGGGTTGGGGTGGGGTGGGGTGGGTGGGGTGGGGTGTGGCCTATAGGGCTAGGAAGTGGAGGAGTGGCTTTTGAGAGTGTGTGTCTGGGAGTTTGTGACCTCTCAGGCAGGCAAAGCTTTCTGCCTACGGCTGCCTGGGAGAAGGGAGGAGCTTTTTAAGGTGATGGCAGATGGGGTACCAGACTCTGTTTTTTGAAAGACAGTCTCAATAATAGACTCATATAATGTCAGACCCAGGGCGGATTGATTTTGGGCGGCAGTCAGTGGGGGAGAGGGACGAATCAGTGTACACTTTGGTTGCCCCAGGCTGCTTCCTAACTACGCGGCTGAGCTCTGGACCATCCTTTTCTGGACTGTTCAGAGAGCCTGAGTATGTGGTATAGTCTCAAGGGCCTCTCCCTGGCTGGGGCCTGCCCCTCCAGCTTCTAGTGGGCCTGAGCCCCCACTGAGGGCACTGTCCTAGCTTGGTCCATTCACCTGCCGCATTAGTGGCCAAGCCCACTGTGCCTGGCTGTCCCCTTCTATATGGCTTTCCTCTAGGCACTGACTACTCCCCAGGTCAGAACTTAGGCAGGCCAGAGTGGCTCTCAAGTCCAGGCTAAGTCATTGAGTTAAATGCCATTTGCTCACAAAGCCTGTGGAGTCCATCTATGCTGGGAAAAAAAGAGAGGTGAGTGTGAAACCACCATCTAGTTCCCCTCCAGTCATAAAAATGGATGCAATTTATTTTTTTTTTCTGACATTCCAATTACATAGATGTTTGTCGCCAGCTGTTCCAACATGGAACATTCTCTCAGCTGCCATTTCTTCTCTCACATTTGACACCGTTAGGCCCCGAGTCTGGCAGGCCGGAGGGATCATTAGCTGGGGGCCTCCCAGGTGAGCTTGGATGGGCTTTCCTTCTGACGGCCTGTGACGTTCCCTGGGTGGTCTGAGGTAGGGTCGAGGCTCTACGGATCAGAACACTGCCTTTCCTGTGGTGATGGATATGAATGGAGACTCAGGACTCTGAGTGACAAAAGCCCTGCCCTGCTTGCTCAGACTCAAAAGCCGTCACTGTTGCAAGAACTCACCGTGGCGCGGAAGGGAGGCTGCGTAGTGTTGGGATGAACCCTCTCACGAGTGCTGCCCTCTCTGGCGTGTTTAACTGTGAAGTAAACAAAATCCAGGGAACCAGACAAGGTTTTAAGTCCTGGCACTGGCGCTTCTTTCTTGGTGACCCTGGAGTTGTTCCTTAACCTTCTGGTCCCCAGGTGTCTCTCCCATAAAGCAAGAACATCATTCCTTCCTTTATGCCTGCTGATGGGATCAGAAAAAAACCTTATGTCAGAAGGGGCTGCCCCTTTCTCAGAAAGGGAATCTCTGAACTTGCAGCTACAAAGTGACAAGCTTGAATTCAGCCCTAGGAAGGAACATCCGGGACTGGGAAGGTACCCAGGGTCAGCAGATGAGGGCACATCTCTTGAGTTAGGGATTCTTCCATCTCTAGCACTTGAATTTGAAGTGCTGGTCCTGTCCTTTAAAGTGGGGCCAGCAAGCAGCCAGTCCATAAATCCTCAATTTCAAAGGGCGTGGATCTATACCAAGAAATCTAGGCAACATTTGGCGCAGAAGAATGCCAGTAAACAGACAGCAGCCATATGGTGAGGCCCGCTGCGTACCAGGCTGCAGCTACCATCCCTGCCCCTCGTGATTAATACTCCTGGAGTCAGGAGCACTGCTCCCACAGGAGGGAAACTGAGGCCAAAAGAAAGCCCCAGTCCAGATGGCTAGGAAGTAGGTTTTCTTTCTTTGGTTGAAAACGGTAAGCTCTTTCTCCCCTGAGATTGCCTGGTAGCGCCCCCAGCACCCACGGGCGCTGTCCTGTGCCCTACCCACTTGGAGCCCTTATGTAAATAGGCATCTGCAGCACTCGGAGGTTCCATTTAGCTGCAGGGAGCCAATAGCCCGCTGGTGGTGGCGCAGGAGTGGGGTGGGCCGGGATTCTGGGGCGGGGGGGTGTCATCAGCTCCGAGCACCCCCAGGGCTGCGCCGCCAGTGAGGCCTGACACCGGGTTAAGTCGCCTGGCGGCCTCCGGCTGCAGCTGGGAGCGCCGCCTGGTTCCCATTCGGTGCTGTGGTTTTGATTAGCTGCTGGGAGAGGCGGCCTGCCTGCAAGTCTATGGGAGCTCCTCAGGAACAGCGGGTCCCCCCCTCCCGGCCGCCCGCCCCCCCTCCTGGCAACCCCAGACTCCAGATGTTCCGAGCGCTCGCTGGGAAGGCCTGCTGGCGCCACGGAGGGCAGAGGGCAGGGAAAGCACGCGAGCTGGAAGCCCAAGAACTCAGTCACCGCAGGCCTTGGCAGCCCGCCCGGCCCTCCGCTGGCACATTCCCCAGCTCTCCCCTGGCCATCTGTTCCCAAAAAGCCCTTTCAGAACCTCATCATCACTCAGGATACAACAGCGCGAGCAGCTGGTTTGGAGGCAGCAGCGAAAACCGTGCAAAAGGTTCTTTGTGAGAGAGGAAACTCGCTTATGAATAACAGGGCTGGATGCCGTAAAAGTTGGCGGCCGCAGTTCGCGCTTCTCAGGCGCCGCTGTTTGCTCTTGACTTTTATCTCTGGTTTTTATCCCCCTCTACCCACCCTCCTGTTTGCTCTCAGTGTTATTTCTTCCTCTTCTGACACCAGGTGTCATTCCTTCCTCCGTGGGAGTGCCTGAAGGCCACCTAATTAGTTCTTAGGGTACTGTCAACTGTTTTTGGTCTCAGAGCTGTTAATCCGGGGTTAGTGGGAAGGGACTGTCTTCCTCTGGCCTGGAAGAGATAGGCAGGCAAGAGAGCCGGGGAGTCTAACGGAAAGACCCAAGCTAGGGAGATGCCTCAGTAGGTAACATGCTCACTATTCCCGGGCCAGCACGCTTATAAAAAGCTGAGTGTGGCAGGGTGTGCTGATGAAGTGACAAGGCCCAGGTTCAGGGAGAGACCCTGCCTCAAAAAAGACAGGAAAATAACGTACAGAAGTGAGGAAGATATTCTGATGTTAACCTTTGTTCCCCACAAGCACCCCCTTGTGTGTGTGTGTGGTGTGTGTGTCTGTGTATGCATGCACACAGACACGAACACGAGTCTGGATCAGCATGGCCTGGTCCTGACCTGTAATTGCTGAGGTCATCTCCAAAAGTGTGGCCTGGTCCCAACTTGTCGCTGTTGGAGTTCTAACCAAACAGTAGCATTGAGGTGGAAAGTCATCCATTGTCACCCTGACTAACCTCAGCTTGTAGAAGAAGGAAGCATTGTGCCTGCAGGGGCTGGGATGAGGGGGGGTGAGGGGGTGGAGGTGGAGGAGAGGTGAGGGTGGGTGAGCGCCCTGTGGGCTCATCAGAGGGCAGCCCAGCGAAGCTTTTGGGAGAACAGTGGCAGCCATAAACACCCCAGTGCCTGGGCCCCCACAGCTGACTGGAGCCTGACGTGAGGCCTTTTTAAAGAACCGGCTGCTGCCACTGTCGCCAAAGGCTTCTGGGACATGTCTGCTCAGAATCTGGGCACCTTCTGGGAACAGTCACCAGGTGGCCTGTCCTGGGCTGTGGGGTCCTGGGGCAGGGCTGGCAGCTGGGGTGAAAAGAGAGCCGAGCAGGGAAGGAATCCTTCTGTCTCCCTGGCACCCCTCGGGACGGGGAACAGGGTCAGGACTGCCTGGGAGGTGTGAGGAGCAGGACTCCTGATGTCAGTGTGGGTGCTGGGGTAGGGGCAGGGCACAGAGCCGGGGTTCCCTTTGCTTCTTCTTGCTTCTTCTTGCTCCCTGCGTTTCTTTGCCAGTGGCTGCCTTCTTGCTGTCCCTTCAGACCCAGAGCCTGTTAGCCCTCACTTAGCATTACGAAGTGACTGCCAGTGGCCTGCTTTCCCAGGCTTCCCGTTTGGGTCTTTGGAGAGTATGCTGTATTTCTTAGGAGCTTTTTTTCAACCCCCTCACCTTTTTCTTCCTGCCTTACCCCTGCTTTTCACTCACCTCCAGTTGGTCAGACAGGGCAGGACCACATGCTTATTTTATCATAATTTCAAGGCCATTAATCTCATGTCCAGAGGAGCGTGGCGCCAGCCCTTGGATCCTCCCTGTGTGGCTTCTGTGGGGGTGAGGTGTCTGAGTCTCATTGGTACTTTCGGGACCATGAGACCTTGTTCAAGAGTCTTAGGCTTGGCTGGAGAGAGGGCTCAGAGGTTAAGAGGCTCAGAGGTTCATCTTCCGGGGGAGGACCAGGGTTCAATTCCCAGCACCCAGATGGCAGCACACAACTGTCTGTAAAATTCCAGTCCCAGGGGGTTCAAAGCCCTTTTCTGGCCTCTGTGGGCATCCATGTGGTGCACAGACTTACATTCAGGCAAACACACATTTTTAGAAAGTCTGAGGCTCATGCTGAGAGGCTCCCTGGCTTCCAGTGGCTGATCAGGGATCGACAGTTGAAAGGGGATAAATTTGGTGTGTGAATTCTGTCCCCTCCCCCCATTTTCCACATGAGAAGTTGGTTTTCCTGAGGCCAAAGGTGTGGAGGATCTCAGAAAGAATAGCTGATCTCATGTCCCCGGGGACAATGTGTAACTGGCAGAGTGACTGGAAATTGATTTCAGTTCTAGGTTTTCAGAGGACAAGGTTTGGGGAGGGGTCACCTGCCCACTGCTCAGCTGCATCCCTCTAGTATTGGGTGGATTGGCTGCCCCTGGGCCCTGGCTCTGGCCCTGGTTGTCCCCTTTATACCCATCCCAGCAGGCCTGACAACAGAGTCCAAGAGAAAAACAAGAAGCCCTCTCCGCCTTGATTTCCCAGTGTAAACGTTTCCGAATGACAAAGTCAGGAGCCAGACCCTCCTTTAAGACACTCATTCACAGTCATGGTCAGTCACCCCAGACCTGTGCCAGCAGCCAAGCGGCTCAGACTGCAGCAGACCCTTCTGGAGCCCATCCCAGATGCTCTGCTGCAAGCCAGTCAGGAAGCATCGGCCACCAGGATTCCTAGGTATTCTCCATAGGCAAGGCATAGGTCAGAGTCAACAGGACACCCAGCTGTCCCTACCCAACTGTCCCTACCCCCCCCACCCTTCGCTGACTCAGCCCCAGCCCCCCTTCCCTTATATCCCAGTTTTCACAGAGCTCCGGCCAGAAGGGCCTGCTCTGTGCACAGCCTAGCCCTGTCCCCAGCCATCAGTCTAGCGTTCTAGCTCTGCCTCACTCCTGCTCATGGTGAAAGGCTCAGTTCCTCCAGGAAGCCCTCCCAGACTTCTATCCCAATTTCCTTATGGGTCCTGTGGAACACCCTGTAGCTGCTCTGGGACTCAGGCTTCTTTTTCTTCCTCATGGCTACACAGTGGCTGTCAAGAGTGGTGTCAAGCACTCTACCCTTAAAGTGCATCCAAAATCTGGGTGAGGACAAGACCAGAATGAAGGCTGCTTTTCTTTAGAACAGTCTGTTCTAGATACCCCCTCCCTCCCCTAAAGAGGTACTCTCCTTGAACCTGAGAAAAACATCAGGGCTGTCCACTGGGAGGGCCAAAGAGTAGCCCCCCATAGGTCAACCCAGGAGAGTTGACTCCATTGCGACTCTTCTTCCTAGTGAGTTCAGCCAGTGTTATAACCTTGACCACAGTGGCAGAAAATTGTTTCCCTAGCTCCTTTAATCTAACCATATTCTTACAAAGCTGGTGCCCCAGCCTTATTCTCAGCTGGTGGCATTCAGGTCATAGATCATCAGAAGCCAGCTTCCCAGTGACCTCGTATCTCTTTACAGGTAGTAGGTGCTTTGCAGTTTGCAGAATTCTCTCACATAATTATTTCTAGATCTACCACTTTTTGGAATTTCTGTTATTTAGGGCTGTGAGATGACACAGACTCACCCAGGGCCACGGCAGGGCAGGGTTGGGCAGGACTGGAGCGGGCTGGTGCAATAGGCTATAGCCACTACCCTTTGACACACCTCTCCCTCGGGACTGCCTAGCGGTGTGGTTCTGGGGACAGGAGCCTGCATTTCAGCATATTTCATCACGAGCTGGGCTTGGGTACCTATCTTCAGCAGGCAGCATCTTCTGCCCAAAATGCAGAAACAGCTGCTGCCCAGGAGATAGGAGATGGAGGGCATAGTGGCCATGGAAAGATTTTTCTCAAGTGCAAGACAGAGGGTCCCAGAGGATATGGCTGGTCCATTTGAAAAGTGGCCAGCAGAAGCCAAGTGTCACACGTGTGTGTGTGTGTGTGTGTGTGTGTGTGTGTGTGTACGCGCACGCGCGCAGAACTGCACATCTGTCAGGATCTGATGGAATATACCATTCCATCAGGGAACAAGGTACATTTCAGAAGGCAATTCATTGATGTTTTTGATAGATGAGAGGCCCTTGGAGATGGCTCCATGGCGTAGGGAGGGCAGAGCCACACAGCTGGGCACCTGAGGTATTCCCACAGGGAACAAGCTGCTCAGAGTTCACCTGTGGTGGTGACAGGCGTTTCTGGGACTCCTTCTCCCACCACATGCTTCACACCCCACTTGGCTGCTCTCCTGTCCCTAACACCTTGAACAGGAAGGACATGGGTTGGCACCAGAGGGTTATTTACAAAGGATAGACCACATTGCCCCCTCCTCAACATACACACATTAATTTTTATTTTTATTTATATATTTACATTTTGATCCATGTAACTCAAGATGACTCCAGACTTGCTCTGTGGTAGAGTATGACCTTGAAATTTCAGTCCTCCTGCCTCTGTCTCCCCAGAGCTGAGATTACAGCCAGTTTCTGCCACGTTGGGCATAGAACTGGGGCTTTGTGCATGCTAAACAAGCTACTAACTGAACTATATTCCCAGCCCATTGAATTGTCCTTCTTCAGGCTTTTAGATCCCTGAGTAGAAAATGAAGGCGACCCAAAGAGCCCTGAACTTTTATTTAAGACTGGGTTCACTCTGTCAGGCTTTATTTTGGATTACTTCAAAGACTAAAACAGACTGAGGTCCCACTGTGGAGATCAGAGCTAAATGACAGAAAAGTGGAGGGCTCTATGTGGACAGGTGTTCACCATAGTTGGTGAGCATGCAGCCTTTCAAGGGACCTTGATTCCCATGTGCCTGGGGTCTAAGCAGCAAAACAGAAACAACCTGTTGCAGCGAGGCCAGCTCTGGGAGCTGGGGGCAGAGATGACCAGGGCTGTACAGCCAGGGAGGAAGTAGAAAGGTAATGGTGACGAGCCCAGAAGTGGGCTTGTTTAGTGTTGGGGCACAGGATCCCATGGGTGTTGGGGACCCAGGGACCTGTGAAGGCTGCTGCTACTGCTGGGATTGACCTTGAGTTGTCCAGGAAGAAGTTAACTGACTTGCTTAGGTCACACGGCCAGCAGAATGGGGATCTCAGAATTCAAACACAGACTCTGATGTCGTTGGTCGTCACCTTTGACCACTGTCGTGTATGCCTGCTGGCGGGTGGTATGTGGACATCTGTGCAAGGAAGGAAAGTCACTTCCCTCACTTCATTCTCAGTCTTGACTGGACCCTCCTGTTACGGCGTAACTGATGGGGTGTCAGGGAATAAGGAGCCCTGGTGAGAGGTGGCCCCATCTTACATCCCACAGTGGCTCGAGATTCTAGTTTAAGGCGTGAGCCTAAGGGTATTAGAAGAGACAAGGGAAGGGGTATCTCTTGCTGAAAGTGCATTTGCAAGCTAAGGATAGCTCTGTTGGTAGTGTCTGCCTAACACGCATAAACTCTGAGTTTGACCGCAGCATCACATAAACCAAGAGACTGACTGATGCCTGGGTGTGGGAGGCAGAGGCAGGAGACACAGAAGTTCATGGTTGTTCTCTGCTACACAGCAAGTTTCAGGCTACCATAAACTATTAGTGAGATCCAGTCTCAATAGTAAGTAAATAAGGTACCACCCCCTCCCTGCAAAAAACTGTGTTTGCACAAAAATTTAACTGCTTTTGCTGAGATCATTTGATGATTTGGGCTGCTTGGGGACCCTGGCCTTTCCCAGCTACAGTACACACACACAGACACAGATGTGCGCGCGCGCGCACACACGCACACACACACACAGATTCCATTTGTGCTGCTCCCTGCACAGCATGCTCCCTCCTGTGTCTTCCGGGTACAGACAGATTTTCGCAGAGGCCTCCTGGCCAGCATGAATTGGTTTATGTGGCTCTGCCCTCCCCCCCTCCTGCTGTCACTTTGCTGGAGAGATTAGGAAGGGGAGGTGCAGAATAACAGAGTAACTGCTGCCTCAGGGCAGATGGCTTAGGGACCTGCCGTCCTGCTCCTGCTCGCAAGTGAAGAGACTGTGTGAAGGTCAGGGCCAGGGGCTGCCTACCCCTGCTGATTCTGGAAGCCTGATGTGAGGCAAGAGAGGTAACTGACCTGGTTGGCTGGGTGTCCCTAAGGAGACACTGCACCCGTCCCTTTATCTGCCAGACTGTTAAACCACTGAGCCCTGCGAAACTGGAATCTCCCCAATTGTCTCACACTGGGACAAAGTGATTAGGGTGTACACACATCCATGGGGTGTGTGTGAGGTCAGGCCTGCTGGAGAAGACCGAGGAGTCGGGCTTTCCCGCTTGTCTGGGCTCTGTCCACCCAGCTCTGCTTCTCTCCAGCCCGATGCCGCAGGGAAAAGTCCCAACCCTTGGGGACCGCTGGGGATGAGCCTGCAGGACTGGAGGCAGCTGGGACACTGCAGCTGCTGGGCCCTCCAGCCTTGCCTGGACCAAACCTGCCTTACAGGGCACCGTGCCAAAAAAGACAGATAGACTGACAGACTCTGAGAGACAAATATACAAGAAGCCAAGAAAGAGTTGGCATAGAGAGGCACAGGCAGAGAGCTCTGAGAGAGAAACAGATCGGCAGCCAGAGAGAAGGCGTCAGAGTGGCGTGGCAGTCCCCTGCAGGCCCTGACGGGCTCCTTTTAGGCTCTGGTCCTAGCTTTGGGTGTGCCAGACCTCCCCTGCTGCCAGCCAGGAGGAGGAAAAGGCCGAAACCATGTCTCCCAGGAAGAGATTTCACACAGTTCCAACAGCAATTCCCATAACTTGGCGACTGTGCAGGCTTCTGCCTTCATCGGCTGACTGGACGCAGTGACACCCTTTCCTTTGGGGTTGTCTCTGTCAGTGCGAGCAAGGAAATGAACCGAGGCTCCTGGCACATGGCTGCTTCTAACAAGACAGCACTGAGCCCCAGTCTCCCACTTCCCTGCCAGGCTCTGGGAAGATTAGGGTGCCTCCTTCAGTGCCCCTTGGGAGTTGAGTGGAGAGGGGGGCAGGCAAGCTGCCCTACTAATGGTAACCCAGGCTACAGGAAGATGGCAGGGAAATAAAGTGCTTTGGGAGCTGGGAGTAACATCCTGTTCTTTCCAGGTGGGAGCTGGTGAGCTGAGAGGGAGGGCTTGAGCAGACCTTAATGTCCATTGTGGGCAGGGGGTAGAAAAACACACAAGCCGTAGTCCCGTTGGAATTGGCACGCTCATGGGTGGGCAGTATCCAGAGAGGTAGTCAATGAATGCTGGCCGAGTTTGCCTGGGATTCAGCTCTACCTTTGACACATCAGCACAAGGAGGGGGTCTTGCCAGCCACGTGCCCTTCTCCCAGCGTTGGTTTAGCAGCTGTTGCTTCGTGCTGCTGGGAAAGTACCGCTCTGTGCCATTCCCAGGTGTAGAGGTTTGGCTGGAATCATTGTTTTCAGCAAATGAAGGGTTTGGCTTGCTGGATTTGGGACTCAGTCTCAGGGCCTGGGACCTGTGGGTCACATACACTAGCCTAGAATCCAGGATGATGTCTTTCTCTTTGGGGGAACAGCTCTGGGGGACACAGAAGACTGAGCAGGGTTGACAGGTCACCCATGAGGTGAGACGGGGCCAGGGAAGGGTAGTGTCACCCAGCTGCTGTGTGACAGCAACTCAGTACAACTGGTTGAGTGAATACTCTCTCCCGAACCTGCCCCCCCCCCCCCAGCTCAGAAAGGCTTTGTCTGTGACTTTGATGCCCTTAGGTGCTCAGGAGCTCTGAGGATCCTCCCAGCCAAGACTGACAGACTCCTGTCACATCCTTGTCATGTCCCCGTCCTCAGCAAACAGCAGCTAGCTGCAGCTGCTCCTGAATTCCCTGCCTGTCTCATGGTGGGGTGGTGCAGCGCTAGGAGATGGGCTGAATCTTGCCTGTTTCCAGTTCCCTGGGAAATTTGGAAGCCAGGAGCCCATGGGCTCAGAGAAAATCTGCAATTCCCAGCTCAGAAAAGATGTGAGAACAGACCTGGGCTGGTGAGACGGCTCAGCAGCAGTTATCTCTGACTTCTGCCATCCTGCCCAAACACACACCACACCACACCACACACACTAAAGACAGAGAAAATGAGGAGGGGCCGGGGCAGTGGCTCAGCCCTTAGAACGTGAGTTTCCTCTGAGCGTGCGGACCAGAGTACCACCCCAGGAGGAAGGAGATAACCTACTCCTACAAGTTGTCTTCTCGCTGCACATGAGCCCTGTGGCCTGCTCAGCCCCTCCCCCCAAGAATAACTGACTAACTAAATATTTTAAATGAGGCCAAGGCTTATTGGGGGCGCTTAGCTGGCCTGCCCAGCACCATAGCAGACTTGAGCACGCAGCAGCAGCAGTAAACGTGGAAAGTTCAAGAACAACAGCAGCATGGTTCTTGCAGAATTCTCCCACAGCTCTTTGCTGTGGCATTTCGGTTTTTAAAAGGTGCTTGAAATCGGCCTGCCTTTTTTAGGATGTAATAATTTAAAAAAATCACTGTCCAGATTTCAAACTCACTGGGTATTTTTTCACACATGTAGAAGATTGTATCCAAATTGCTTAAATGTAGACAAATATACAACTTGAAAATAGTGGAGAAAAAGGGTTAGTTGGTAAAGTGGACAGTAGATGAACAGTGGTTTTTTTTTAAAACGTAGGAGGGACATGGAGACCAGAGCGATGGCTGAGTGGCCAAGGGCACTGTGTACTCTCACAGAGGACCTGGGTTTGGTTCTTAGCGACACATGGTGACTCACAATGTCGGTTTCAGGCCATCCAGTACCTCCTTCTGGCCCTGCTCCATAAGCACCAGGCATGCATGAGGCGCACATACAAGTATGTAGGTAAAACGTTCACACACAGAATTTATTTATTTATTTATTTATTTATTTATTTATTTATTTATTTATT
>NW_026596240.1:1474496-1481240 GCF_907164565.1 Psammomys obesus | reverse complement strand
ATTTATTTATTTATTTATTTATTTATTTATTTATTTATTTATTTATTTATTTATTTATTTATTCATTCATTCATTTATCTATCTATCTATTTATTTATTTATTTTGTGTGTGTGCGCGCATGCGCGCTCGCGCACGGCACATGTGAAGGTCACATTGTGAAAGTCATTCTCTTTCCACCACATAGTTTCTGGGTATAGACATAGGTTGGTCGTTAGGCTTGGTGGCAAAGCACCTTTTTCTTTTGTTCCATCTCACTGGCCTCAGGATAAGGATTAAGAAGCAGAAAGTGATTTGATTCCCCTGCATGACAAAAGTGATCAACAGAAGAAAGCAGAACAGGAACACAGGTTCAGCAGAGAGAAGAAGGAGAAGAAAACCGAAAGGTTCAGGACGCTGAGCTGGCTGAGGCTGCTCTAGGCTACAGCAGGGGACAGTCGTAGTCCCACGAATGCCCGATGTCCTGCCTGAGAATGGAGGACACTCCGTGGGATGCGGGCGCTGCAGCCTGCGAAGGAGGGCAGCTGTGTCTGCTCCCCAGGATTTTACAGAGCTGGTGTTGGCAGCTGGAGTTGTCCTGGGCGCTGGGCTACAGCAGGGAGCAGAGCCGTTCACAGGCTCCAACCCCAGAGGAGGAGACAGGCAGAGGGGGACTGTTGTTTGTGATGGCGTCACCCACTCTGCCATACTGACTGGACGACAGCAGTCAAACCAGCATGCCGGAGTAGCCCAAAGCAACAGTAGGCAGCTGTGTTTGCTCCCTTGCCTTCTGCCACCGCTGATTGGTCCAGAGGAAGAAAACAACCTAACACTGAGGCTAGACCAGTCGGCTTCCTTTGCTAGTCTGGGGTAGGATGCTCAGAGCTGAGTGTCAGCTGTCAGCTCAGTCTTAGAGCTGGCAGGGCTTGTAGCTGGAGCCAGGCTGCCCTCGCCACCTTTACAGTGTGGCTAGAATGGTCCCAGCCCTCCACTCCTTCTCCAGACCATGGTCAAGCTGGATGAGGAAGGAGCTTTAGCCCCAGTCCACGGCACGGCCTCCCAGGCAGCCAGCGCCGGGATGACGTGGCCCTAAACCATGCTGTGGACCACAGACCCCATGCCATCCCCATGGGCTTTCTTTCTGCCCTTAATCCTTCTCCTCAGACTGTGTAACAAAAAGCAGACCTCTGTTGGGGCCAGCCATGCACAATGGGCCAGGAGAATGCAAGCCTGGGATTTTACCACATGAAGGTCCTGCCGGCCTCTCACTTTTCCTCTCCCCCGTCAGCCACCATTAGCTGGACAGCCTTCTTCCCCATGGCCTGGCTCACTCACCCTCCTTGGACCCTGCATCCAGCCTGGCTCCAACCTCTTATTTTGGATCTTGGACCACATCTTGGCTATGTTCCTGCTAGCATCCTGGGGCCTCCAAGGCAAGACATACGGATCTGTGGTTAGCAGCCCTCCAGCCCCACAGTTTGGCTTTTCCCCTCCTGCTCCTCAGAGTCAGGCTTCAGCAGGAGTAGCTTCTGGTGGTAGGAGAAACAGGGCTGGCTTGGGTGCAAATCTGGACATTGCCACTATGTAACACTCATTCCCTGCTCTGCCTGCTCACCCTGCTCAGCCTTGACTCCGAATGCATGCGAGAAGGGCCCCAGCATGTCAGCGGTACGCGAAAGATGGTTTGCTAATTTAACATCAGCAGGAGCTGCGTGCTCAGGATTCCTGCAGAATGGCGAGTGCTGGACTAAGGTCTCTGAGGACTTTTCCCATGTTCTGAGTGACCACCCCCTTCTCAGGGCTGGTGCTCCTCATCTGTCACTTCATGGAAGCTTGGGACCTAGAGATGGCCTGACCCAATGATTCATGGTTCTCAGGATGTCTCAGGTTCCTCAGTAAAGGCAATCATTAGGACTCTTGAGCCTCTGTCTACACCTCATGACGCTCAGATACACAGAGTTCTGCTGATTTGTTTTCTGGGTTGGGATTCTACAGTTCTGTTCTTATTTCTGCTCAGAAAATAAAGGGTTCCCCTCATCCGATCTATCTGTCAGAGGTGGACACGTAGCACTGGAGAACTGACTGTATCAGGTGTGCCAGCTGGTGGGTGATGGGCCGCAGCTAGAGTAGACCTCAGGCCTAGCGGTGGCATGCTCTTATCTGAACAGGTTTGGGAGATGGTAAAAGCCACGGACAGACAGTTATTCCCCTGGGAACCAACCAACCTGCAGGGAAGGCCTTCCAGCATTCCAGCACCAGTCAGCAGGAGAGGCTGACTCTGACCTCAGGGCGTGTGACTCTGGGGCTCATGACATCAGCACCAGTGCAACAGAGTTTAGTGGAGGTGGAGAGAAAGGGGGCAGCAGATACTTTGGGGAGAGCTAGTCTTGGGTCCAAATCTGGCTTCATTGAATTCAATAAACAATGGCTGGGCAGTATGGGTATGATGTCCCATTGTGGGCAGCTACAACAATTGAGAGAATGTTCTGTGAGTGTTAGCATCCAGCTCCAGGATGAATGGATGTTGCCGATACATGTTTGTTTGTTTCTTTTTCAGGAGTGACCTGCCACAGGCTAGACCGTGGACACTGCTGTGGGTCTCTTCCCAGTCGGGCCTGAGGAGAAAGAAGCTGGGGCCACCAAGAGGCAACCAGCCTCATTTTCTGTCTTCTCCAAGATGCTACCAGATTCTCAGCCCACTTACCACCTCTCAGGGCCATGCAGGACCAGGACAAGGGCACTCTGCCTCCCACTCAGTCTCCTGCTGTCCTCCAGCCATCCAGGGTTACTTCAAATTTTGCCTTCTGCCTGGTGGGGCAGGCTAGTGCCAAAGATTCTCCAGAGATTGTCCAAGGAAACTATGGGATGAAACCCCACAGCTTGAGCTACCATTGCTGCCAGCCAAGTCCACCTCAAGCCAAAGATGGATTAACTTCTGCCAGGAACTCGGAGGAGTGGGCATTTGGGAACCGTCAGCAGCGCTTAGCCCGCTGATCCGTGCCGTCTGTGCAGGGCCCTGAGCTGGCTGGGCACAAGACAAGCCCCCAAGGGCCATGACAGGCAGGCTGGTGGTGGAAGGTGGGGTCTGAGATCCTGGGCCCGTCCCATTAGCTGCCCAGGCCTCCAACCCCATTCCCAATGTTCTTTGGGTCCTGGCTCCTTCTTGGACACCACACCTCCTGAGAGTGGAGGAAAAGGTTCGGTGTGAAGGGGCAATATTGCCCCATACCCAACCCAGGACATGCCTCAAGGCAATCTTTCTGAACGTCTTTGCTCCCAGGGCCTGTCCCACCAGGTACCTCACCAGTGGCCAGACTCAGGCTAGCACACAAAGATAGCACCCTGCTGGAAGGCAGCTGCCTATGGACAGGCCAGGCAGGAGGGCTTAGGGAGGAAGGGACCAGGGAATGAGCCAATGTGGGGGAGGGGCACATTTAAAGCCAAGGCCTGCTCCTGGTGCTGCAGAGGCCAAAGCCGTTCACATCTGTGTGCAACCATCTGCTTCAAATTGAAGTAAAAGCTGCAACATATAAAGGAAGCACTTGTGTGTGTTGAGTGGACGCTGGGGGTGAGCAGGACAGTGGGCAGCCATTGGCTGGGGATTGTGAGGGAGGGCTGGGAGGCCTTTAGACCCAGTGTTGGTGAGGAATCCCCACCGTGGCCTTAGGCTAGACTGTGCTCAGGAAGGCCGGCCCAGGTCATGGGAGAAGTCCACTCTACTTCACCCTTCACTTAACCCCCACCCCAAGTTTTGTGTCACCAGGATCACCATTAATGTCATTTTCTAGATGAGAAAAACAAGTCCCCAGGGCACAGGGCCAGTCGTCAACAGAGACAGTCCTTGACTCAGGATGGGCTGGCTCCCGGCCCTGTGCTCTCAAGTCCTTTCCAGTCCCAGCACAATGTTTTTGGGTGGCCTTGTTAATTTACTTCATGGACCATTCTAGGATAGAGAGAAGAGAGGGGAAGAAAGTACAGTAAGAAACAGGGAAGGACTGTTGGGGTATTAGGGAGAGATTGGGGGAGTCCGATGTTGACCTGAGGTACCCTGATAGTGTGCCCGATACAGTTTTCTCCTCAGTTTCAGTCTGTGTCACACTTCCATGTCCAGACGAGGAGTAACAGAGCCATGGCTGGAGCCGTGCTGGGAGCTGCAGGAGAGCACAGTGTTGGCGCTTGCCTGTGGTCCGAGGCAGGGCCAGGTACAGCCGCTTAGGTGGGACGGGCCTGCTGGGCTTGGAGAGATGACTGTGCTTAGTACTTGCGCTTCTTGCAGAGGACACATGTCAGAGTCCCGGTACCCACATCAGTCATCTCCCAGCAGTCTGTGACGTCAACGTCAGGGGATCTGAGGCCTCTGCGGCACTGTCCTCATGCACGTGCCCCTTCACGGACACAGAATTAAAAAGAAAACAAATCTTTAGAGGGGGGGGGGGGACAGGCATTCTGCAGGCTGCTCGAGCATCTCTGAAATCTAGAGCCTCTACCCAGCTTAATACTGCTCCCATTCTGGCTGGCTGAGCCCCATCCGGAGACCAGCTGCCCTCCACTCTCCATCATGTCCCTGTTTCTTTTTCTGTTGTTTCCCATGGAACAAGTTTCTTTTCTGGAGCCCCGTGCTTTCGACAGTGGAAACAGTTCCTTTCAGTTTTAACTGTCCGAACAGTCTGCCGCCAGGCGTCTGGCCCCCCTGGGAATTCTAGTCCTCTTGAGCCAGACACTGGGGCTGACAGAGAGGTTGGGCTCATCTAGCAGAATGACCTAGGCGAACTCTGCTTCTATCACGGGGCACAACTTCCCTTTCACATACAAATAAAAATACCTCTCCATCCTGTGTCCCAGGAAGTAGATACAGCCCATTCCCATCCCAGATCCCCGACAGTTCTCAGTGGACTAACATCCTGAAATCTCTGCTTTTGCTCTCTTGGGTCAGCTGCCTGTGGCCTCTTCTTCAGCTGCCTCTCCTGGCATTTGCTTCTCCGTCACGTCCCTGAAACGGGGCCCATACAAGGCAGCGGTGTGGAGAGTATTTTGTTGTTTGTTTACAGCATTTACGAATCACGGTGAGCGGGGAGCCCTGACCCCCCATTTATGGAGCTCTGCTCATCACATTTCCAGCACTTGTAATTACCCCTGACGCTGCATTTCTGGGCTCTGACTAACCGTAAGGTCGTCCCACAGCTGCAGCTGGAACTTGGTCTTTTTCTTTATTCTGATGTCCCAGACCCCAGAACACAGAGCTATAATGTATGGTGGCCAATGGATGGGTCGTGAGGCAGGAGGCTAGCCAGCATGAGTGAGGGCCAGGAGGATTGAGGGTCCCTCTGGATCGGCCACATTCCCACCCCCAGGTACCCCACACCGAGGACTGTCCAAGAGGCAGCGGACGGACCACAGAGCGAAGGGAAAGAGGACAAAGAACGCCCCCTCCCCGACAGGCAAGATCAGCCAAGACCATGCCCTCAGCCATCTTCAAAGCCATCTGGCCCACAGACAGCATGCCTTCAAACAGACGTTCCCAGAAACCCCCCTTCTGTACACACACGGGCTCATAACGTGCCACAGGCACTGTGTGTGTCCTGTTTGTACCCATGCGTGTGTATGTATACACAGTATATGTGCGCATGTATGTGCATGTGTGTGGGCACGCCTAAGGAGAGTTGCGTGTTCTCATGAATCACTGTCCACCTTGTTTCTTTGATGTGGGACCTCCCAGTGAACCTGGACCTTTCAGCCCATGTCTTCCTGCCTGCCCCACTCAGTGCTGGGGTTTCAGGCATGCCAGACCATGCCCAGCATTTTTATAAGGGTGCTAGAGTCCAAATTCCAGCCGTCATGCTTACCCAGTAAGTGTTCCTGACCGCTAAGCCATATCTCAAGCCACCTTCCTGGAAATAATAAAGGCCTGGAGTGTGGGGGTGAGCTCGGTTGGCAGAGGGCTTGCCTGGCATGCGTGATGCCTGCGGTTCAGTCTCCCAGCACTCATAACCCTGACCAGGTAGCTCTCCGGAGGAGGAGGAGAGAGGATCAGAAGTCAAGCCCATCCTTGGCTGTGCAGTGAGTTAGAGACAAGCCTGGCTCCCTGAGCCACGCACACAACACGCTTCCAGTGTTCAGGTGCAGCTGTCTCCATGTCTCCTTTTGAACACCTAGAGTAACAATGCGGGGCCTTATTTTCAGAATAAAGCTCGGCACCCAGGTTCCACAAAGATCTGAGTGCCTGTTCAGGGGGCTGAGAAAATGCCTGGGAAGCCAACTACTGTGATTTGGCAAACAGTACTAAGATGACTTTGGCGAGGCCTTTTAAGACTGTGGGGCTCACTGGTCAGATCCCCTGGGAGCACAGCACAGTGCATCCTATTTACACAAGCTCTGACAAGCCCCTCAGTGGAAACCTTTGACTGAACACAGTGCCACTCAAGCTTATGTAACAGGTGTGTTTTCCACAGACAAATCCTCCTGTGAGGCTGGGGGCGCCGCCCAGTGGGTAGAGTTCTTGCCTAGCATGCTTGTCTTCAGATCCCATAGGACACTCAGTACTGCTGGTCCTCGAAGTGCCATCTGCTGTGATCTCTCAGGGGTCCCTTCCTGGGCTTGGGGCAGAGGGGCAAGACCCAGGAGCCAAGCCTGAGGAACCAGTTGGCCAGGAGGTTGCTTCTTCCTCCTGAGTCGAGAGCTTCAGCTGCCTTGATGATTCTCCCTGTGGGCACCTCTCCCGTTGACCCCTTTAGTGAGCGCATACCAGCTGGCTAGCAGGCTGCGAGTAC
>NW_026596240.1:1445681-1474096 GCF_907164565.1 Psammomys obesus | reverse complement strand
AAAAAAAAAAAAAAAAAAAAAAAAAAAAAAAAAAAAAAACTTCAGGCGCCTTGACTATTCTCCCTGTGGGCACCTCTCCCGTTGACCCCTTTTGTCAGCGCATACCAGCTGGCTAGCAGGAAGAGGGTCCCTTGGCAGACACGACAGCCCTTTGGCAAGTGAGGAGACACTGAGAAGAGGCTCCATTGACATGAGAGCCGCCCAGGCCCTTCTGTGAACCCAAGGGCCAGGCTTCATCCTTGTCAGGTCTTCAATCCATGGTGACCTTCTTAGCACAAGGAGACAGTGGTATCATGACCTCTGGGGTCTACCCTAAGCCAACTAATGTCCCATCCAGATCTCTAAATGTCTTTTTCTTGTTCTGGACTCTGGAACTTCCTGCATAACTACTAAGCCACAGAGTCTGAGGGCTACCGGTTCTCATGAGGCAGCCCCTTTCTGCTCCTGGCAGTTCTTTTCTGCTCCAAAAGATTAGCTTTTGAGCAGAGAAGTACTTGAAGAAGCAAAAAGGAAGGGAGGGGAGGAAGAGGAACGAGGGGAGGGGGAAGGACAGAACAGGGGGTGGAGGTAGCAAGGGAGACTATCCAGAGATGTTAAAAAAGAACAGAGCATCTCTAGAGGAATACTCAGAAACGCTCATCTAGGCCAGCGAATGGCTCAGCAGATGAAGTTGTCCACTGGCAAGTCTGACATCCTGAGTTCGATCCCTGAGATGCACATGATGGAAGGAGAGGGGGAAAATATCTAGTTTAAAAACAAAAAATGCTTCAGCCGTTGGGGGTGATGGCACACGCCTTTAATCCCAGCACTCCGGGAGCAAACGCAGGTGGATCTCTGAGTTCAGGACCAACCTGGTTTACAGATGGAGGTCTAGGACAGCCAGGGTTATGCAGAAAAACCCTGTATTGAAAAAAAAAATGTAAAAAACCCTTCTCGCAAACAAACAGATAAATAAAAAATTAATGTTCATCCTTCCATTCAGGATAAAGGTTACCTCCGAGACCCCAGACCTCAAACTTCATACTTTGTGGTATGAACCCTCTCCTTTTCTTTCATAGAGTGGCTTGTATAGCCGTCTTCCTGGCTCAACCAGGCAGAATGGGCAGGAAGAAACACACCAGGCCTGTCTCCCAGGGCACGGGGAGGGGGGAGCAGCAGGTGTGTCAAGGCATTGGTGTCTGAAAGGCAAGTTGCCTCTGCTCTTTGCCTTGGTACAGGGCAGAGCAGTGGGCCCACGGGGTCCTGCTCACCTCATGCCTGGTCTTGGTTGTTCTCCAGAGCCTGGTGGAGATTCATGGCAGAGCATGAAGTAAGTTGTGTTCTAGGCGTGGAGTGAAGAAGGCTCTGGAAACTGGCTCAGCACAGCAAGGGAAACACAGGAGGCACTGTGCTTCTTCAGCCAGGGCTGTTCAGAGGGGGAGATGGTGGCCAGGAGGACTGGCTCCCTCCTTCCCAGGGCCAGAGGCAGACCTCCAGGCCTACCTTCTCACACACCTCTACTCATTCTGCCACCAGGGCTGAGCTGTTCTCACCGTGGTGCTTCCGTCCACAGGGCCCACTGTCCTCAGGCCCGGGCCTCTCTGCATTTTCTCTTCCTCCAACTGAAACCATTTTACCTTCTTTGAGTCCTCCTTCACCCCCACAGCCTGGTCTCCTAAGTGTGTGGATGTGGGTGGCTGCAGGTTGTCCTGGGAATCAGAAGCCTGGTGGTTTGGGTGACCCTGGGCAAATTAGAGCCTGTCTGAGCCTCAGTTTCCCCCTCGGGAATTAGGATGATGAAATCTCCCTTTATAATTCTATCTCACTGGACAGGATCTGCCGACTCCCCAGCAGGTAAAATGCGAGCAATCCCCACCCCAAGTTCACAACGTTGTGCCTGCCCTGCCAGGCACCCCAAGAAGGAAGGAAGAGGCATTTTGCTCAGGCTGCTTTTCTACTCAACACTGGCCTCATATGGCCTGGCTTTTGCCTGGCCCCTCCCAGGGCTATGTCCTTCCTCTGGCCCAACCCTTAAGTCAGGGAGACCTTCTGTCTTCCTCTTCTAAGCACTGTTCCCAGGGGCCAGCGCTTGAGCTGGTTGTTTAAGTGCTTCCTCCAGAGCCCTGGTCAGTGAGCACTGGTTTGTTGTGGTGGAGACTTAATTAACGAAAGGGCCTGCTTTGTCCTGGCCCTGGGTGAGAGGCCTCTGGAATGCAAGGAAGGACACAGGGCATCACATTGTTCTCGAGAAACAACTGCTTGTGTGCAGCTGCTCACGGCCCTGTCACCTGCTACCCTCTTGCCCCCACAGTCCTTTCTGCTGCCCTCCTTGGGGGAAGAACTCGGTGCCCACCCGCTATGATGGAAGTCCTTCTCTAGGCCTGGGGCCCCGCCCCCAGCCCCCCCTCTCCTTCAGATGTTCTTCGTCCAGGGCACAGTCCTTAGCCCTCATCAAACACTTCCCTCCCCAAAGCCTCCCTGAACTTGGCTCCACATCCCATTTCAGACACTGCCTGGTTATAATCAGAGTAAATCTGTGTCTTTACTGAGACTGTCAAGGCTCTGAGACATTTGCCCCTTGTCCCTTCCTGAACTTATCACGTGCTAATTATCACACCCCCACCCTGTGTGTGTGCCCGTGTGCGTGTGTGTGTGTGTGTGTGCGCGTACACGCAAATGTGTAGAAGGTCTCACGTAACCCAGGCTGGCCCCGAACTCCATGTATCTCCAAGAATGACCTTGAATTTCTGCTTCTCTTGCCTCCACCTGCGAGTGCTGGCTTTCTCCAGCGCAGCGGAGAAATGGCGCCCTAGGAACGCACTCTCTCAGCTGAGCTCCAGCAGCCACTGTGTGGTTTTTTGACATAGACCCAGTGTGTCTCTAAGGTTTTGCATCAGCTGTTCTTATTGCTTGGGGTGCTCTAGGCTGGCTGGTTTTGTGTCAGCTTGATAGAGGCGGGGCCATCAGGAAGAGGGGCTCTCAGTGGAGAAAAGGCCTCCCTCAGACTGGCCCGGAGTGCAGGCCCAGAGTGCAAGTCTGTGGTGCATTTTCTTGACTGGGTAGTGGGGTGGCAGAGCCCCGCTCACTGTGAGCAATGCCACCCTGGGCTGGCGAACTACACCAGAGCAGGCTGCGCAGGCATGGGGGGCAAGCCGTACCCCCCACACCTTCTGCAGGTCTCTTGCCTCCAGGTCCCGCCCTTACTTCCCTCAGCAGCAGAGTCTGACTGCGGAGTCATGCTGGAATAACCCTTTCCTCTTCAAGCTGTGTGAGGTCACCGTGTTCATCACAGCAGTAGGAACTCTAACCAAGACAGCCTCAACTGTCCCAACGGCGAGTTCCCTCATCTCCTAGTCATTGATTAAATGCTTCTTGTGGTGCTGAATCTCGTCAGCCAGATGGAATCGAGAATCACATAGAAGACATGATTCTGGGTGTGGCTCTGAGAGCATTTCCAGGGAGGGTTAACTAAGGAAGAAGCTTCACCTTGACTGTGGGTAGTACCATGAGCTGGGATGCTGAAATAAATAAAAAGGAGAAAGTCTGCTGAGTGGGAACTTGGTGTGAGCTGCCTCCTCACACCTTCGTGCTTTCACTATCATGATGGATTGTTCCCTCAAATTATGGCCCCAAATAATGGCTCCTTCCCGTCCCAGTGTGCTTTCTGTTACTGCGATAAACATGATGGAAAGCAACTTGGGGAGAAAATGGTTTGTTTCATCTTAAAGGTTACAGCCCATCATGAAGGGAAGCCAGGACAGGAGCCTGGAGCAGAGACCACTGAGGAACCCTGCTTGCTGGCCTGCTCCTGTTCACAGGCAGCTTTCTCCCTTACGAAGCCTAGCCCCACCTACCTATGAACAGTAACGCCCACAGTGGACTGGTTCACCCTCCATCAATTAGCAATCAAGAAAATGCCCCATCGGCCAGTCTCATAGAGGCAGTTCTTTAGCTGAGTTTCCCTCTTTTCTGGTGACCCTAGATTTGTGCCAGGTTGATGCTGGAGCCAAAACTATGACCCTTTGTTAAGTTGATTTTTGTCATAGTGACAAGAAAAGTAACCAACAGGGTCTTCTCCAGGAGGTCTTCCCTCACACACTTAAAACCCACCCCTCATCCACCCCTCACCTACCCCCATGATTGACAGACTTCTCCTACCTCCTCCTTCTGGTAAACTTGTCAGGAGTCGGGGCTTGGGCTTGTTTTGCTCGCTGTAGTCGGGGCATCCAAAGGATGGGTGGCGATAGTGCTGACTAACAAAGTATCCACTGAACAAGTGAGCGAGTCTTCACATTGGGGGTTTAAACCTGGAAGTGAGGTAGGTTGTGACTGTGCAGACAGAGCGTGCTAAATGCTCATCAGCCACCCAGATGACGCCCTAGGGGTTGTAGCCATTTGTGCCCATTCCCTTGCTGGACCTACACCTTATCACACTTGAATTTTTGCCAATCTTCCAGACATCTTTTCACTCTCATTTTTTCTGAGTAACAGAAGAGCATTCTCTCACATTTATTGAGCACTCGAGGGTCTGCTTCTGTTATTGGCTTTGCTCATAGCTTTGGCCTGCCTCTTTGAAGGGGGAGAGGTGGCGTTTAAAATGAGATTGTAGATAATTCTGACACTCAAGGAAAGCTCCAGAGCTGTTGCTTTAGGACAACACTCCAGGTTTTTGACTGCCTGACAAGGTTTCTGATGGACTTTAGAATTAAAGTGTTTTCAAGTTTTACTTTAATTTTCAACAAGCTCTCACATAGCTCAGGTTGTTCTTGAACTTGCCATGCAGCCAAGGATGACCTTGAACTCCCAACCTTCTGCTTCTACCTCCTGAGTACCAACCTGGGTTACACCTGGTTTACGGTTTATGGAGTGCTAATGATCAAACCCAGGGCTTCATGCTTGCTAGATAAGCACTGTACCAAATGAAGTGCTTCCCAAGCCCCTAAAGCGTTTTTTCCCTTTATTAGTTCTCTGTAATAAGATTCTGTTGCTTTAAAAAAAATCGCATTAAGAAACAATCCTAGGAAAGTCCTGTACTGTCATGCCAAGTGGAAAAAGCATTTACCATTAGGACGTACCTTTTAATTACAGCTGCATAAAAAAGCTCCCTGTGTATAGAAAGTCTAGCAGTGGGTCAGCCAAAATGAGAAGGGTGGGGCCATGGATATTTTTTCTTACTATAGGGGTCATCCAAGTTGGTGAGGAAGAGAGGAGGGTGAGCCACCAGTGGTAAAAAGGAAGAGCTCCAGAAAGTGTGCGCTCTGTTGCCACAGCAGCCTCCGTACTCTGGCAGACATCACTAATCAATCACTTTCTTTGAATCTTTTTTTTTTTTTTTTTGAGACTGAGTCTCTTCTATCTCAGGCTGATCTTTAACTTGCTCTGCAGCCAAAGATGACCTTGAACTTCTGATCTGTCTTGACTTTCTGAGTACTGGTACTTTACTTGGTACTTGGAATCTAATTCAGGGATTCATGTATGGAAAGTAAATATTCAACAGAATAAGCTACACCCATCCCCAGGCCCCAACCCTTTACTATTTCTTTCTGAGTAGGAAAGTATGGTCAGCCTCTGCAATAGATTTCATCACGGAGTCTGAGAGCACTCTGTGGAAGGTGCCTGTGCCCCAGACATTAGGGATCCCTAGCAGCAGGACCAGGATGCTCAGACTAGGCCTTTCCTGGTGTAGGCCATGCCTCGGGCCACCACGCTGGGATCACTCTGCCTTTTGGCTTGACACTCCAGCCTCTCCCTCTGTTTTCATGGTCCTACCATAGCCTCTCCCCAGCCATGGTTCCAGCTGCACTTTGCTTTTTAAAATTGTTCTTTTTATCCTTTGTATATGTTTATGTGATGGAGGGGTTACCCACAGAGGCCAAAAGAAGGCATTAGATTCCCCGGAGCTGGAGTTACAGGTGGTTGGAGGTGTTGGGAACCAGACTCCAGTTCTCGGAAAGAACAAGTGTTCTTAACCTCCAAGCCATCTCTCCAGCTCCCAGCTGTAATTTCATGCCTTGCTACTGTGTCTGTTGGCTTATCCTGTCTAACCAGGCCCTGCCCCTGCTCCGCCTGCCTCCCTGCACTTGGCATGCCTCAGAACTGACAGGTTCATAGCCGAAGAAATGAAACTAGGACAGTTATCTGCTGCATGGTGTGAGCCCAGCTAAAAATCTGTTGCTATGCGATAGAAAATAAGACACGATTATGGTTTCTGCCTCAGAAGAAGGTGCTAGGAGGGTTGGGCAAACGAGAAGGTAGAATGAGAGAAAAATCAGGCAGAATATAATTTACCTTCTAGGATGTTGTCTTAGTCACTGTTCTAGCTGTGGAAAGACACCATGACCAAGGCAATTGTAAAAGGAAGCATTTAATTGGGGCTTGCTAACAGTTTCAGAGGTGAGTCCATGCCCATCATGGTAGGAGGATGGCAATAGGCAGGCCGGCAGGCACTGGGGTGGATGTAAGAGCTTATCTATGATCCTCGAGGAACCAAGCATTCAAATGTATGAGCCTGGGGGGCCCTTCTCATTCAATCTACCACAAAGATTAAAACATGCTTTTGATCCCTGGTACTTTTTGAGGATGAAAAATGCAGGATGAAAAATACAGTCACCTGGAAAGAACCATTTGTAAAGTCATTAAATCCATGAAGCAGTCCTATTCACTGGTCCGTGTGCAAGGGACTGAGGGTTTTGCCTGAGTCAGCCACTTTAGGAGAACACCTCATACCCCAGTCAAGCCTTCTAAAGGCTGCCATTTTGGATGGTTTCACATTCCTGACCCACAGAAACAGAGTTTAATAAGTAAGTTTTGCTGATACTTGATATAATAAGACACCTGATGTATGTTCTGAAAGGGCTAGGTGGGCTGTCCCGTCCCTCCCTCTGGACGGATGGTGGATATGTGCTCTACCATCTTGCATCTTAGAGATGAGGACAATATGCTTGGGATGAAAGAGCAACAACATGGATAGGGTCTGGACCCTTGATGACATCACAGAGCAGGGCAGAAGACTAGCTCAGATTTCTATATGAAAGATAAGTAAACATCTCTTTTAACTAAGCCAGCACTTCCAAACCAGTGTTGCACCCCTCGGCCGTGCTACAGATGAGTTGCATGTGTGTGAAGCTAGACCCTCTGTCCTGGGCTAGCTGTCTATGCTCAAGCGGTCTACTAGAGATTTCTTTTTTTGGCTGTGTTTGTTTCTCTCCCAAATTTGTGTGTTAAAACCTAAGTGATGTGATTAGATGATGAGGGAAGAGAGTTCATGAATGAGAGTTAGTGTATTTCTAGGGGCTGAAGAGGCCAGATGTTCCCTCTTTCACCATCTGAGGACGCAGCAATAAGATGTCATCCATGAACTAGAAAGCAAGTCCTCACCAGATGTCAAATCTCTGATTTACACTGCCTATTTTCTTCTTCTCCTCCTCCTCTTCCTCCTTCCTCTTATTCTTCCTTCTCCTCTACCTCTTCTTCTTCCTCCTCTTCCTCTTTCTTCCCTTTCTCTTCCTTCTCTTTTTTCTCTTCCTATACTTCATCCTATTCCTCTCCTTTTTCTCCCCCTTATGAAACTGCTGGTGTTGTTTTCTTCTTGCAAGTCCAGGGATTGAATGCTAACCAAGTACTCTCCCCTTATATAACATCCCATCGCTCCTCATCCTCTACTGTCAGAAGATAAACTTCTATCATAAAGCTTTTTTGTTTGTTTTTAGCAGCTGTGTTCTTTTACTTCAGTGTCTCAGTTGGCATTCCTATTGCTGTGATGAAACACTATAACCAAAGCAACTGGGGGAGGAAAGGGTTAATTTCATCTTGTAGTCCATCATCCAGGGAGGTCAGGGGAGGAAGTCAAGGCAGAAGCTGAAGCTGAGACTGTGGAGGACTGCTGCTTACTGACTTGCTTGCTCATGGCTTTGTTGCACCGTCCAGGACCACCTTCCCAGAGATGGCAGTGCGCACAGTGATTTGGGCCCTCCCACATAAATTACAAATCAAGAAGACATCCTACTGACTTTCCCGCAGTCCAATCCTAGGATGGGCTTTTCTCAATTAAGATTCCATCTTCCTACATGACCTTAGCCTGGGTCAAGCTGACATGAAAAGTAGACAGCACACCCAGTGAATGCTACAGTTGCTGTCATCATCTCTGTGTGCTGTGACAGGGATAAAATTTGGGAAGCTCTGGGTTTCTCTCATAACAATCAAATTTTAATCTGGAGAAACACATTCTCCACGGTGATTCTTTGCTTAGTACAGTTGATGTGTGTCAGATTTTCATCAAGGGCGAATGTTTCCTAATCATTTTGCAAATGACTGTTCTCACAAGTGCACATTATCCTGGTAGTTTGTTTGTTTGTTTTGTTTTTTATTCTACTAAATACAAGATAGAACGTCTTAGTTACTATTCTACTGCCGTGAAGAGACACCACATCCAAGATAACTCTTATAAGAGAGTTGGGGCTGGCTTACAGTTTTAGAGAGTTAGAGTATGATCATCGTAGGAAACAGACAGGCATGGAACAGTAGCTGAGAACTTTACATCCTGATCCACCGGCAGCAGGCAGAGAGAGAGAGAGAGAGAGAGAGAGAGAGAGAGAGAGAGAGCCTGGGCCTGTGGGCTTTTGAAACCTCAAAGTGACAAACCTCCCTCAACAAAGCCATGACTCCCAATTCCTTCTTAGGTCCACTACTTGGATATCAAGTATTCAAACATATGAGCATATGAGGGCCATTATCATTCAAACCACCACAATATGAAAAGCAAAACCTCAACTAAGAAAATGCCTCCTTCATAGTCTGTAGGATATTTTCTTGATTAAAGATTAATGGGGGGGGCAGCCCACTGTGAACAGCATCATCCCCTAGGCAGGTGGTCCTGGATGGTGTAAGAAGCAAGCTGAGCAAGCCTGGGGGAGAAAGCCAGTAAGCAGGGATCCTACATGGCTTTAGCTTCAGATCCTGCCTCTAGGTTCCTGCGTCCTTGCTGCTGTCCTGAGTCCTTACCCTGAATTCCCTCAGTGATGGTGAAAACAACAACAACAAAAAGAACAATAAAACCCTTTCCTCCACAAATTGTCTCGGTCATGGTCTTTCTTGTAGCAATAGAAAGCAAATATTTGTGGTGGTTTGAACGAGAATGGTCCCCATGGGGTCAAATGCTTGAATGCTTGGTGTCCAGTTGGTAGAACTGTTTGGGAGTTAGAATGCATGGCCTTGTTGAAGGAAATGTGGTATGGGGGGTTGCCTTGAGATCTCAAAAGCTTCCATCATTTCCTCTTCGCCCTCTCTGCCTCCTGCTTGTGGATCACATGCAAGCTCTCAGCTACTGCTCTAGCACCATGCCTGCCTGCCTGCCTGCTTCCATGCTTCCTGCCGTGATGGTCATGGGTTCTGATCTTCTAGAACCATAAGCCCCCAAATTAAATGCTTTATAAGTTGTCTTAGTCATGGTGTTTTGTCATAGCAACAAAAAGTAAGACACCACCCATGAGACCTGGGATGGCCCTCCCTCTTTCCCGAACTGCATCGTCTGGACCTCTGTATGTGGTCTGTCTGCTATCTGCAACACCTAGCAGGGCGCTCCATTCTTCAGTCTGGCATTAGAAGGGACTCCTGCACTCCACAGTGCTCACAAGTGGATTTTTACTGGTGGCCAGTTTGGGTGAATAGTGACATTGGAGAACAGAATAGGGACCCACGCCAGCTTGCATGTGGCATGGAGACACGGAGGACATCATCCCTGTGCTCCTGACACCCTTTGCCAACCCAGAGATTGGTCCAGTTGGTGAATCTGACCTGGCTTCCCTGCTCACTCCTCTTTTGCTCCTCCTCTCTGTCAACACACAAATACTGCATATACACACAATTCTAAAGATGGAAAATGATCTGCAAAAGACTCTGTTAAAAGGGATCAAAGACAGACCTGTGCATAGTATAGAGTACCATGGTACTCAGGAAGATTCTGAAGTTTGAAATTTGAAGTTACCCTGAGCTACATAGCAAGGTCCAGGCCAGCCAGGGCTACATAGTGAGAACATATAAAACACACACACACAGAGAGACATTTATATCTGGTGTAATAAATATACAGTCATGGGATTGTACAAATGTCCACTTCTAGTTTTGATACTGTCCCAAGATATGCTGGTTAGTGTAGCAAGATTTTTTTTTTTTTTAACACAGAAACTTTATGCCCATCCTTTTTTCTCTCCTATCTAGTGTTAGGGGGTTAGTAAGGGTGGAAAAGGGTGGAAGACAGAGAAAGGAACCCACAGAAAGCACACCAGGTTAGTTTTGTTCTATCTGTTTGTCTGTCTGTCTATGTATCTATCTGTCTGTCTGTCTACCTATCTATCTATCATCATCTTGACACAAGGTCAATTCACCTGGGAAGAAGGAATCTCAGCTGAGAAAAATGTCTCTATCAGATTTGCTATAGGCAAGCCTGTGGGGGCATTTTCTTGATGAATGATTGGTGCAGGAGGGCCCAGCGTATGTCAGCCAGTGCCGCCTCTAGGGAGGTGGTCCTGCGTGATAGAGGAGCAAACCGAACAAGGCACGAGGAGAACATCAGCAAGCAGTGTTCCTCTGTGGCTGTCACTTCAGCGTCTCCCTCCATGGCCGCTGTCATTTCGATGTCTGCCTTGTATTCTTGCCCTGCTTTCCTCAGTGATGGGCTACAGCTGGGACTGTGTGTGGACTTGGTCATGGGCTTTCTCACAGCAATAGAGAGCAAACACACATGGCAGTGATAGACTTTGAGAGCAGCTTGGCGAAGAGTGCTTGGGTCTCTGTACATTACTTTGTACTTTTTAAAAATGAATTTCTAATTATCTCAAAATAAGGCAATAACAACACAAATCCCTTCAGCTCCCCTTCCCACCAGAGAAGTATGCTTTGAGGACAGGTTTTGTGCATGACCTTATCCATGTGTGGAGGCACCACTGCAGTGGAAGTTTTGGTTATGGTGTGTAACCAAAACTTGTTTTTGTTGTAATCCCAAGCGTGGGATGCAGGAATCCACAACTGATAACAGCCTGGTGAGAGGGCCTGTGATCCTTGTCAACTGAAAACTGCCTTGTGCAGGGGGCGTGGCTTTTGCCAGCTGAAAGACTCCTGGTGTGCACTCTGAGAAGGTATAAATAGCCCAGAGAGAAAATGCTTTGCTGTGCTTTGCTTTTCTTCAAGATGCTCCTAGAGAGAAATGCTTCAGGGAACACAGCAAGGAGGTTGCTGCTGCGTCTGCTGCTGCTGCTGCTGGTCCTTGTTGCTGCTTTTGTTGTATTGCTGGATGTCTTGGTGACAAAGAGTAGAATCTCTCTAAAGAACTGTGTCTAAAGAGGTCCACATCCCCTGTCCCTACTAGCCTTCTTTCTCTCCTACCTAGGGCTCGGGGGATGGAAGGGAAGTAGAGGCTTAAGGACCCCAAATAAAGTAAGTTTAAAAAATCAAAGCCTACACAACACATCAGCCCTGTAAGATGCTCCCAACACGGTTGCCTCCAGACATGAGCTGAGGGGCAACACAGCACGCTGTGGCCGCACAGTGTGGCAGGGCCACCCCAAAACGCCTCCATGTTGGTGAATTTTACCTGTTCACTGCTTCCTATAAGGAACCTTTGGGGTGAGGAAGCTTTGGAGCTTGGGTTTGCTAAGGAGGACCAGACAAGTACCGTAATGTCATGTTGTTTATTAGATCTGCTTCATCCCAGCCTGGGGACAGGCCTGGTAGCAAATGAGTCAGAACCAACGATCACAGCTCAGGTCCCGGGCAGCGGGGTACAGATGGACTGAAATGTGTCACTTAAAATCACCAGCAAGTTCTGTTTAAGTCGGATTCAGCTCCAAACAACACACATGTGCACACATGCTTGGTTTTCAGAGTGTCTGGACTTCAGAGCAGAGGAGCAGAATGTGTGTTACCTCTGCTGGGGAGGCCTCAGGCCTGCCTGACCTGGGCTGGGTGCGAGAGACCTGGAAGGTGTGAGGTCAGTCCCCTGAGAGCGGCATGCTTGGAGAAACCACACTGATCCCTTTCACACCCAGCCAGGAAGTGTGGCGTCTGCCTTCCCCCTCGTCAGAGCAGGCACACCTCGCCTGCAGCCCTGGCTTCTGTCGAGGGTGGCTGGGGGGCATTACCCATTCCTGCCACCAACAGCCCGAAGCCTGCCATGCGTCATGCTCCACCCCATCTCCACGCAGGGATCTGCGCTAGGTGAAAGTGGGGTCCCTGCCTGTGCCACAGAAAAGCATTTTAAGACGAGTCATAGTAATGAAAGTTAGTGGTTTATTAAGTAGCGTTAAGAGGTAATACATTAAGCACTGACTAGGGGAGAAGGAGGAAGAGGAGGAGATGGGAGGGGGAAAGGGGAGAGGAGAGGGGTGAGAGTATGAATGACCACTAGAGAGAGAAAGTCCACACCTAAGATTTTGGCGGCAGGTTTTCTAGAGGAAGTCACTGTGCTGTACCAGAACCGTGGCGTTACTCATGATCCTGTGGTTTTCCAAATTATGCTGTTCAAAGGATGTAATTACCACAGGCCTTAAATATTAAGCAAAGTTTAAGATGGGTGTGGTGGCACAAGCCCCCCTGTAATCTCAACACTTGGGATGTGGAGGCGGGAGGATCAGGAGTTCAAGGTCACCCTCAATTACACAGGGAGAGCTTAGCTAGCTCGGGGTACACCAGACCCGGTTTCATCCTGTGTCATTCTCCACCACCCCCCTTAAAAACAGGAGTTTACTTGTGTGTCTTAAGGGATTGCCTTTGTGACTGAATTTGCAAGTTAAGGTTTTACGAAGCGTGGTAGGGTTTAGAGATGAGAGAAGAATGCGGATCCTGTGAACTCTAAGGCCATAGCCCTCCACCCTGAGTGGTCACCACTTGTGTTTTGAACACTCTTGTTTGCTTGCTCCGGATTCAAGAAGACAAGCCCAACCTCAGCTGGCAGTTTCAGCTCCATCAGTTGCGCTGCAGTTTCTGGACTCAGGCAGTAGGCATCACACACTGGGGCCCAGGGTGAGACCCTTTTTGTTTCCCAAGCCCTGTTCATTTTTTTCTGTCGCTCTCCTGCCTCACACATCCACATGCTGGAACTAGAGCCGCAGAGATAGGAGGTAGGCTCACTCACACACTCTGGACTTCACAGAGGAGAGAGGGAGAGTGAGCTGTGAAGACGCACACAGCTCAAGGACAAGATGTTTTCACGCTGGAGGTTGGGGTGCTTAAAAGTCAGAGGCCAGAAGAGCCCTCAGGACCCACCTCTCACACCAGGCCTATCCTCCGGGCCACGAGGAGCCTTTTCTCCCCAGCCCCCATCACTGTCCCAACGAACATGGGAAAGCTTCCCAGGCTCTGGGGGAAGAAAGGGGTCGTGAAATTGCGCCTTCACCTCTCCCCATGAGTGAACCTCAGCCCCTGAGGTTTGCTCCCGGGCAGATCAGCTAGCTCCTGGCAGGCTGGGCCATTTGCGTGTGGGCGCTCTGGAGTCCCCTCCTCTCCCACGTCCCCGTGCCCCCGCAGCTGGCGCCTTTCTCAGAGCTTCCATCCCCTCCCACCCCCCAGCAGCTTCCCTCCCGCCACCCGCCCCTCCTCGCACGGTCCCCCCCACCCCACTCCAGGCGCCCTGGTCCCTGTGTGGGCTTTGACTCAGCGCCGGGAGCCTGGCTTAGGCAAACCACGCCGCACTGGACGCCGTTCAAGCTTTTACAGGCCCTCAAATTGGGGCTGGAGCCGGAGAGGAAATACTAAAATCCTGTGTACACAACTTCTGTCTGTGCGCCCGGGTTCCAGGAGAATCCAGGCAGCGAGGGACACATTTGCGCTCTGTGGAAGGGCTCCTTCCCCCACCCCAGCCTTTAACAGGAGAACCAGAACTCCTGGGTGTGGGTGAAGGGAGGGTCAGCAAGGCTGATGTGCCAGCGGATTGGGGTGGGGAGCACTTTCCCCAAACGTCCTGTTCCAGACCTCCAGAGCCATCAGCCAGACCTGCGTGGCCCAGCCCCATCTCCCAAAGGGTCCTTGGAACCGGGGAGGGAAATAAAACAAGTCAGCACCTTGCCCCTCCGTGCCTGTGGGTAAAGGCCTCTACCTGTAACACTAGGACGCAACGGCAAGCCACGTATTTATGCTTAGCGCCCGCTCAACCTCCGGCGGAGAAGCTTCTGCCGTGGGCAGCAGGTAATACAGAGACTTAGAACTGGTCAAAGTCCTGAGACTAAGTGGCTACTGAGGGCTCAGTCCTAAACAGGACGTCAGATCAGCCTCCTCCCCAAGGCTCAGAGAACATTGCCCAAGGGAGGAACCCTCAGTCTGGTGGGGGGGGGGGAGCTGGGAGGAACCCTCAGTCTGGTGGTGGCGGGGAGAGCTGGGAACTGCTGACTTCCCGACAGGCCACTGTTGTGCTAGGGAACTCGCTGCGGCTGGGGGTTACCCGGACCAGACCAAGCCAACAGATCATCAGTATTCCAGCGGGCAGCCCTAAGTTGGAAAATTGAGAAGACGTGAAGATGGGTAGGCAGGATCAAGATACATCGTGTGAAATTGTGGAAGAATAAATTTAAAAAGTGTTTTTAAAATGGTAAACCACTTAGCGGTTTCCGGTGAAGGTCTGAGGTGACCTGCGTGGGGAAATGGCTGGAGTCTGGACAGAACAAGCGCTCACTCAATGGCAGTGTTATTAGTTATATGAAGCTGACCCTTAGGAGCCAGTAGGGTGCTAAAAGCTGCCTAGAGCCCAGTTAATCCTCACAGCAGCCTAGTGAGATAATCCGTTAACACCGATATAGAAAACCTAGGACCCCAGGAACAGAATGACTCACCCAAGGCCACCCAGCTGCCCGACAATCAGTTGAACAATTGCACCCCTGCCTTCTGTCTTCACAGTCCAGATGTGTGTGGACAGCATGAAAGTATAGAAGAGGGCTAGTGGTCAGAGCTGCTGATCAGGCCCATGCCTGTGCCCGGCCCACTGTCCCAGCATCATCCTGTCACGTGCCACCAGCTGTCTCGCCTCCCCTGATCCCCAGGTGGGTCTGCTGGTCTGCTGGTCTGCTGGTCACCCTCTCCAAACAGGCTCCTCCTCCCAGCCTCTCAGGACTCTCGCCTCCTTGCACCTTCCTTCCCAGCCTTCAGACCTTGACCCCTCCGGTCCAGGACCAAGTTATCCTTATCTTTCTAGCTTCTCATCTGGACTCCTGGCCCAGCCTCTTACACAATACAGTGTCTGTCATTTTTGGAAATGGGTTTTCTCTGGTGGAAAACCCTGGATGGCCGGTTACAATACTCTCCCTGGATCCCAGTCAGGAGAACAGAAGAGAGACCCATGCCAACTTGCATGGTGGCAGGGAGACACATGGGGCATCACCCTGTGTCCCCAGTGCCTGCTGCCAACCCCTGGAACTGGTCCAGTCAGTGAATCCGCATGGCTCCCCTGATGGCTCCTCCTTTCCTTCGCTCTAAATTGTCCCATGATGAGGACCTACCAGGAGCTATGTTTAGTCATGTGCAAAGGCTGACACCTTCAGGACATCTCAGTCCTTCTGGTAAGTTATCCATGCTGGGTAACTCAGAGGGGCTCCTGCCCATGTCCACAGGACAGTCATAAGATCTGTGTTCCTGTATCTAGCCTGTGACCCCATACTGGCTTTCCCAGACTTCTAGGTGGCAGGAGCTGCCATCCTGCTTCCCCCAATGGCCAGAGCCCCAGAAAATAACAGCCAAGAGGTTCCTCGGAATCCAGTTATTGGCTGTAACTCGGGCAGTGTGCTTCATTCAGGTCTTGGGCAAATGCCCTCCCCCTGTGCTTCAGGATCCCCGTACAATTGATGCGCTGACCTCAGCTCCCCAGGGCTGAGAGGCATGAGCCGTTTGGAGCCCTAGACACATTTGGGGAGCTGCAGGGGAGCAACAGTTTTTGTGGGAGCCATAGTTGGGGTGCCAACCGTACCACCTAGGCTGAGTTGCTTAGCTTGAGGGAATGTCTGGTCCAGGGTTCTTTCCTGGCACTGAGAATGGAGGAGTCATTGTTGGGGGAGGTTGGAGAGCCCTGATCTGGCACCTGCAGAATTTGTATCGTGGTGGCCTTCACCTCTGCCCAGACCATTCTCCAACTTTGACATCCTGGAGAGGCAGCCCATATCCAGGAAAAGGCTGCTTTGAGCCTAGAGCGGCCTGTTAGGGACACCTCTGGTGCCTAGCAGAGCTACAATGGTGCCTTGTGGACACTGGTTTGAGACCCAAAGGACTTCCTGGGCTCCCAGAAGGGCCCAGTGCTGAGGTGCTGTTACGAGGAAGCCCGGGGGTACAGAGTACCTTCAGATATGACACTGGTGCTCACACAGGGGTGACCCGAGAACCTGACTGTTCTACTTGAAAGCGGGGACAGCTGCCAGACACCACACCTTCCTTATTCAGGTAACAGCCCTCAAAATTGGTAGCTTTGGAGCTGAAAAAGTCTTCACAGTGTGGCATCGCCCTCTGCTGGCCAGGATGGGAAGTACTGGCCACAGCACAGGAGGAAGAGGCTTGAATGGTGGGCCTGCCGTCAGCCACCCCCTGCCCTCCTGGAACCATGGAGGGAGCTCTGCAGGTGGAAAGCTCACTATCACCTTACAAAGCCAGAGAAGCAACGGCCCGGAAGCCACTCAGGGCTCCCAGTTTTCAAGGGGCCAAGCCAGCCCTGTCTTTGGAATGCTTCTCAGAACTCTGCACTGTATCATCTCGTGAGCAGCTGGATGTGACTCAGTTGCCCACCTAATACTCACGAGCCCTGGATTCCATCCCCAGCACGGCATGAACAGGGTGCGGTGGTGCACACCTGTAACCCCAGAATTCAGAAAGCAGAGGCAGGAGGATTAGAAGTACTCAGTTCATCATTGGCTTCTTAGGCTGGTATACATGAGTGTGTGTGTGTGTGTCAGCTTGTGAGAATACAACAGGACTCCCAGCTTCTAGAAGCAGCATTTCAATTTTTCATTAAGATCACTGATAAACACCTTTAATGCCAGCACTTGGGAGGCAGAGGCAGCCGGATCAGTCCAGGATACATAACGAGTTCCAGGCTAGCCGGGGATACCTCGCCAGACCCTGGCTCAGGAAAGAAAGAAAGAAATTAAAATCAAATCCCAGCTGGCTCCGCCGTGCTGGGGTTGGCAAAAAGGCCTTTCTTATTAGCTTTGGGAGGTGAGGCCATAAGGCCTCTTTCCCCAGGCTGTGGAGTACACACAACTCCAATGGAGCACAAGAAATAAGGCAAGGCGGCATCATGTTTAAATCTTCACAGGGGCCACTGTGGGCCCAGGAAGGAGGCTGCTTCCTGTGGTGACTGACAGCCCTGGCCTGCTTTTACTGCCCCCCCCCCCCCACTGTTGTTCATGGCTACTGAGTGTGCCCCTCAGATTGCTCTGGAGCCTCCTTCTCCTTCCACAGTCCACTCAAGGATATTGGAAATGAAATCAGGAAAGTTAGATTGACCAGGGGAGGAAAGTTCTTGAAGACCAAAGCCAAGCGATCACCTCAGAAAAGGTTCCTGACCAGACTGGGTTAGAGCATGTGCCTGCGGGACACGGCAGGTTCTTGTCGTGATCTCTGCTCAGAAGCTGAAGACACTGACATGGCTCTGACGAGGAGGAGCCATTGCTCACCTCTTTTTGAAGCCCTTGGGTCTGGATAAGGAATGAACACATTGTTGTTACATTTGGAGCCTGGGCCAGACGTCTCCTAATAAGCCAGGCTTGGCCACTGGCCTCTAACAGGCTACACAATCAGACAAGCGACAGGAAGAGGCAGAGACTGGAGATGTACCCAATGCAGCCGCATTCGGAAAAGGAGCCAAGAGGTCCGGTGCCACCCACACCCTTCCCAGGTCCTTCTTCGGGGTCCCAGGCATCACTAAGCAGCCTTGGTCAGGTTCTGGTCATCCCGTCATCGCTGCCCAGTCTCCTCTGCAAGGTGATCCGTGGAGTCCGTTGTCTCCTTTGACCCTTTCATGAGTTCTGAAATTCGAACATGGGTCTTCAGGCTCGTGTGGCAAGAACCTTATGCACTGGGCCATCTCACCAGCCCAAAGTGGCCAGACACATTGTCAGCAGTGTGAAATCTCCCCTGGGACCGGTACCAAGGACCCAGCCTTTTCCTTCTCCCAGCAGGAGACTCCTGAGGAAATTCCGCTCCTTGCGGACCATTGTCTCAATGTCTGACACAGGAGGGAGGGACGCAACTGCTTCTTTATAGTATTTTCATTCCTCTCAAGATGGCTTTAGTGTGACCCTCCCTAATGAGTATGGGGCACGTGCCCAGGAAGCCAGGGTCACAGAGCTGACCCTGTCTGCCTGGTACCTACAGAGAGAGCCTGGTGGGTCCTTCTGGTCACTGTGGCCACCCAGTCAACAACCCTTGGTTTTGACCCTCTGACCGAAAGGCACTGCAGGGTGACAGTACTCATGCCCAAGCTCATCGGTTCCCAGGGAACGTGGCCTGCTCCGGGCAGCTGTCTTTGGAGGCCTCTTCTACCATAGGGAAGTTTCTCCATGCCAGCTATGAACAAGCTACCCGACAACCAGAACTTCCAGAGTGGTCTGTGTGCTGAATACTGTTAGCAGCATATTAAGGACAGACAGATTGCTGGTGCTTCTGGTCTTAATTAATAAACTGTGGAAGTGTGTGTGTGTGTGTGTGTGTGTGTGTGTGTGTGTGTGTGTGTGCTCGAGCGCAGGGATGCACATGTGAGGGGCCAGAGGACACTTTCACTGGCCCAGAACACACCAAGTAGGGCTCAACTGGCTGACAGGTGACCCCCAGAATCCCCTTTGTCTCCATCTCTCCATTGCTGGGACTACAAGAGTCAAGACACCAAGCTTTCTAAAAACTGTGGATTCTGGGGGCTACAAGTCAGCTCACCAGGGGTGTGAAGCAAGTGCTTTACTGACCAAGCCATTTCCAGTTTAAAGGGGTAAATAAAATTTAGACTTGTAATCTTAAGGGGAAAGGGAAAGAAAATTTGACTCATTTTTGTACCTCTCCTTGGGCTTTGAAGGAAACGAGTGCCTCACTGCAGTAATGAGTTTTGTTTCCTAGATTTACAACTGAGTACTCGAAGGACTTTGCTTGCCAAGGCCACGGTTTGCTCCGTTTGACAACTGAAGCATTTATGAAGGAGAGGCAGTGTTCTAAATTTACAGTGCAGTTCAAAGTGTTTAAGGGAACGTAGTGAATTACATTTGTAAATGATCTCTAAGGGACCCCAGTGTCTTCGAGACAAGCTAATAGCTCATTAGCCAAAGAACATTGAAGCGCACTGTTCTAGGACTTCTGATTATAAACAGAATAGCAATATTTGCAAAGAGAGCACAGGGGCTTGAGGATAGACGGGCAGCTTCTGTCTTAATGAACAGCTCATTAAGACCTAGTCCTTTCTGAGCTCACCTCAGATGTAAGAACCAGTTCCCAGTGGCAGCTACGAAGACCAATGGCTACTCCGGTGAAGTGCTTTCCTCGGAAGACCTCATCTCAGTCCTCATCACAGCAGAGAACCTCAGGAGCTTAGGGACCCGCACGGCCGGACTTGAGCTTGGGTCCTTGACTCCAGTTGGCCTGTGGGTCTTGTTTCTTGAGTTTACATCGAAGATCCCCGGAGAACAGGCTGACATGTCTGAACAACTGCACCCCTTCAGGGGTTTGGATCCCTGGAGATGCTGAGGTCTACCCTCAAGTCCCTTGAATAAAATGATGTCCTATTTGCATATAACCTCTGCATATCCTCTATGTTATTTTATTACTTCATATTTTTATTTTATTCTATATGTATGCGTGTTTTGCCTGCCTGTATGTCTGTGCACCTCTTCTGGCCTGCTCAGGTGCTAAACATTGGCTTCCCTGGAACTGGAGTTGCAGATGTGGGGTGCTGGGAATTGAACTCAGGTCCTCTTGAAGAGCAGTCAGTACTCATAACTACGGAGACGTCTTTACAGCCCTGTATCTTATTATATTTTGAGACAAGTTATTATTCTGTAGCACAAGCTGGCCTCGGACTTACCATGCAGCCCAGGGTGGCCTTGAACTTACATTGATCTTCCTGCCTCAGCCTCCCAAGTGATGGAACCACAGATATGGACCCCTGTGCCTGGCTCCTCACGTGTATGGAAGCTCCTAAGGTGATGATGTCAGAATCACATAACTCACTGATGTTCTGTATTGCTTATTGCAGCGGTCCTCAACCTTTTCAATGCCGTGACCCCCAACCACAGTAACTGTGATTTTGCTACGCTTACGAATCATAATATAAATATCTGATATGCGGGATATCTGATATGTCCCCAGTGGTTGCAGCCCAGAGGTTGAAAAGCCCTGGCTTATGGAATAATGACAAAGAAAGGCCTCAATGTGTTTAGTACACATGGAGTCCTAGTAGACCTAAACAAACAGTGCACCGATATGCAAACGATGCTGAAACAGGAGAGCTCAAGGCAAACAATGCTGAACCAGGCATGCCGGGGAGAAGCGATGGGTGGTCTGGGAGATGGCGAAGGCTGCTGCGGGGGGTGGGGTGGGGTGTGTGTGTGTGTGTGTGTGTGTGTGTGTGTGTGTTAGGATTTAACCCATGATTTGCTGTTGTGGAGACTGGCCTTCAGTTCACTGACGATGAACCTCACTTCCTCTTTCCTAGCTTCCAAGTGCTGAGATGACATTTTGGGCATGTGCCACCATATCAAGCTCTTGATAAATGTATGTTGTTATTGTTGTTTGAGACAGGGTTTCTGCGTGTAAAGCAAGAACAGCCGAGCCGAAGCAGGCAGCCCAGAGCTTGGAGAGAGCTAAAAAGGGTGAGCTGATCAAGCGGTAAGCCTCAGAGACAACAACTGAAGCAGGTGAATAAAACTTACTTTTACATTAGAGTTTTATTGTAATGATTAGAGAGGAGGTTGACAAAGTGTCTGGAGCAGGTTTTGTGGCTTACAGATTGTTGCGTGACATTATTCCTGGGGAGACATGACAGATATCCATATAGCCAAATAGAAAAAGGACAGACCAAAGAAACAATATTGCAGAACAATATTGGTGAATTAACGAGTTTATCGGGGGAGGGTCATGAACAGGAATACAGATGAGGGGTTACTTATAGGAGCATGGGACAAAGACAGCTGTGCTGTGGAAAACTCACTCAAGCATGAGTGACGACTCATGAAAACTGGAACCTGGGAGCTCACTGTATGGGATGGTACTAGCTTGACATGTTAGAGTGTCTCTTCTAGATTACTCAGCTGGTTTCTGTCCTCAGCAGTCTTTACTGCTTATGTAACCTTCAGGGGCAGGGGGGCTTTGTATATCTGGTAAGTTTCAGGGACTTCCGAAGACTTTTGGGTGGTTTACTTCCTACCATTCCTTTAGAATTTCTTAATGACTCCTCACCCTTTAAACTTCCCTACTCATAATAAGCCTGTCTTTGATACTTTCTGGGTTGTTTGTTTGTTAGCTTTTTATTAATTCTATGTGAATTTCACATCATGCATCCCTGTCCCATTCATCTCTCCATCCCTTTGTATCCATCCTCTGCCTTCCCAACCCCACCCAATAAAATAAAATAAAATAAAACCATCTTGTCATGGAAGCTGTAGTGTGTCAGTCTGTTACACAGTCTACCCTTTTGTCCACACATCTTTACTTGCAAATGTTCATCGCAGTGAGTCACTGGTCTGTTTCAAGGCTTCTGCTACACCATCAATACTGGATCCTTACTGGGACTCCTGAGGAAAATCTGTTGTTGCCCTGTGTCATGAGACCCTGCATCTTTGGATCTGCGGGATCAGTCCTTTCATGCCCTCCTGCAGATCATAGATGGGGTAGATGTTGGGGTGGGCCAACTCAAAGCCCTGGATCTGGGCTTGGGAGGTAAATGTGATGGCTGGAGAGGGACAAGGCCAGCACAATGCCTCAGGAGACAATCCAGACCCGGGACATGTGCATGGCCTTTGCTGGTGACACAGGCCTGGTACATCAACACAGATCCTGCCATAGGGCCATGGACAGGCCCCCAGCAGCAGCATGGACCCGGATGTCCCCATGGGCCTCAGATTGCAGTGCAGCCCACCCAGATCAGCATGCGCCCACCATGGCAGCTTGGGCCTCATATATACACATGGTCTGAGGTGACAGCTCACACCACCGACATCCACGTGGCCTTTGATGGTAACTTGGTCCGCAGACATCGACACAGACCCCATGGACCAAGACACGGCCCTCAGCGACAGGCCAGGCCAGGACCTCACCATATCTGCCTGTTCTTCTCATGTCTGCCGGTTCTTTGCCGCTGTCTCGTCTCCAGTGTACAAACGCCTCAGCTCTGCTTTCTCTTCCAGCTCTCTATTATGTACCCACCTTTCCCATCTCTGCACCATACGTTCATCTGCCCATTGTAGTGGCACCCATGGCAGGTACTTGGGTGTCTGTTTTAGGAACATCCTGGCTAGCATGGCTGGGGCAGGCGTTTGGCTGTCTTTCTCTACTTTCTGGGTTTTAATGAGGTTCCTGGCACTGAAGAAAATTGCTGCACAACATAAACATAGTTTCTGTTTGTGTTCTCTGACTGTTTGGGCCAATAAGACACTGAAAATGCCATGGGAGTTCAGACATCTTGACTTCCAACCTGTCCACAGGAATCAGATCCCCAGAACCTGACTTTGTGTGTCTCTGACATATTCTGTTTCTGAAAGCTCTGTGGGAACCCTGTGCTGTTTTCTGCCTCTGGTGTTAAAATATATACTTTCCCACTTGCTACTTGCAACTGTATTCTTTCTTCCTGGCTCAAAATTGACAGCTTTAGGGGGACTTCCCATTACATTTTTGATATGGAAAGAGCTTAGAAGTCATGATTTCTAGGCTAGGAATATAGCTCATCTGGTAAAGAGCTTTCCTAGCATGCATAAAGTCCTGGGTTAGAACCTTGGAACCACATAAAACTAGGTATGATGGTATAGGTCTAAATCACAGCATTCAGAAGGATCAAAAGTTCAAGGCCATTCTTGGCTACATAGCTATTTTGAGGCCAGCCTGGGCTATCAGTCTCTGTCTCTGTTTCTCTGTATTTCTCTGTCTCTCTCCCCTCCCTCTTTCTCTCTGTCTCAAATATGCTGTGTTCTTGTTACAAGGAACAAGCTGAAAAAATAAACTACTTTTCAGTTTTAACAGAAAATTGTGTTCTCAGGACAATCTACCACCTGGCATTGGAGAGGTTAACAAAGCAGAGAATCAGCTCCACAGAGGAGCAGAAATGGCTAGAACAGAAACCTATGCATCATGGCTGGTTTGCAACCAAAATCCCAAGACATTGAAGAAAAGCATGGAAATTTAAGGAAAACTGAGGTTAATATGTGAAAGGCTCTATAGTGCTCAGAGTTCTCCAGAGAAAAAGGGTCAATAATACGCATTTATTCTGAGTAACTGCCTAATTTGATTATAGAGTTTGCGTCCTGCTATCTGCTATCTGCAGCTGAAGACCCAGGAAAGGCAGGAGTGGAACTCAGCCCAAGTCTGATGACTCCACAGCTGGCTCGGCAGATAACGTGCATTCCAGGCCAAGAGCAGGAGGTGGGATAAAATGACCAGGCCCAGCACAGAGGCAGGACAAGGGAGGGTTCCCTCTTTCCTGGTTCTGTTCAGGGCCTCAGCCTGTTGGACAGCACACTGAGGGAGGCCACCTACTTTACTTCAAGTGCTAATCTCATTCAGAAACAGAGAAATACCGGATTTTGTTTTGTTTTGAAACAGAGTCTCACGAAGCCAAGACTGGCCTTGTACTTGCTGTGTGCCTGGACTTCTGATCCCCCTGCCTCCTGCCTCCACATTCTGAGTACTGGCATTACAGTGTGCACTGCCATGCCCAGTGTGGACGGCTCTAACCCAGAGCTTTGTTCACGCTGGGCAGGCGCTCTGCTGACTGAGCTATGTTCCTAGGCCCAGAATAACATTTGACATGGGTATCCTGTGGCCCATCGAGTTGGTACCTGAAATTACATGTCACAGGCCATCATGGAAAGCGTAAACTTACACAGGACAGATGGGCAAGCAGGGGTTGGAAACACTGGTACAGAATCAAAAGAAAAACACAGAAATTAGACACACCGTAACAGGGCTGGAGAGGTGGTCCAGCGCTTAAGAGTGTGTACTGCTCTTACCTAGGACCTGAGTTGAGTTCCCATTCCCAATAGGTGGCTCACAAGTGCCTGTAACTCCAGCTCCGGGGATCTGATGCCTCTGGCCTCATCAGGTACCCACACTTACTTGCCCATATCCACACATGTATTCATAACTTAAAAGGATTCTGAGGTCATGTGTGGATGCATAACTTTAATCTCAGCACTAGGGAGGCAGAGGCAGGTGGATCTGTGAGCATGAGGCAGTCTGATCTACAAGGAGAGTTCTAGGCCAGCCGGCATTATGTAGTATAACACAAACAGGGTAGCCTGCGTACAAACGGTGTGACCTGTGCAGGAGAGGAAAGAGAGAAAGGAATAGTAGTATTTGAAATAACAATGGTCATCACGGTGAAGTTTTTCAGAAATTAATGACAGACGGTAACAGCTGGATCCAGAAAGCTCACAAGGCACACTAGTAGTGTAAATAGCAGTGCTATATATCTCAGCTTATTGTGTAAGTACAGACAACCAAAGAGAAACAGAAAGCCTTCAGGAAAGCTGTGAGTGAGGGTGTCAGAAAACGCTAAGGAACACTATCTATAGGAGAAATGGATGGTAACTGCATCAGACTTATCATCAAAGACCAGCAAAGTGACCATAGTGACAAAAATATTTAAGTTGTTGAAAGAAAACATAACCACTAGAATGTGGGTATAATCTCTTGCATATCATACAGATTCTTCACCTGACCATAAACAGCAGCTGGGCTTATAGTTGAGGCAGGTAATAGGAGAAGGGAATTCAGGTAGAGAGCATGAATGCTGGGATAGAGTGAAGCCTGGGGGATTCACCCCAGACATTGAGGAGGACGGACGTAGAAACCTGAGCATAGGTATCTGACCACAGGGCAGAACTTAGAATAGAATAACTGGGATATCAGTTATGAGCAAGTCAAGGAACGCACCCAGCTATAGTGGCCTAGGCTTTTGTAAATATGTATAAGGACTCAGGGCTGATATTTCTGGGAACAAGGCATGCATGGAAAGCAGGGGTTACAGAAAACTCCCATCTTCATTAGAACACCTTTTAGAATTATCTGTTCATTTGTTGCATTGTGCTTGTGTGAGTATAAAGGGCTCTGTGTGTATGCAAGTGTCTGCAGAGGTTGGAGCATGTCAGAGCCACTAGAAGTGGAGTTCCAGGTTGCTGTGAGCTGCTTGCTGTGGATGCTGACAGCCGAGCCTCTGCAATAGCAGTAAGTGCTTTTAATGGCTGAACCACATCTCGAGCCTTTACCATTGGTTTAATTAGTGTCTTATGGTTTGCATATGCACAGCCTGCCCAAACTTATGTACTAAAGCCTTGGTGACCAGCATAATTAATGTTCAGAAATGGGGCTTTAGGGGGGTGATTGGATCATTGAGGATGAATTAATTTATTAATCAATGGATTAATGGATCAATGTAGTCATGATTTGATGACATTATTGGAAGATGAAAGAAACGAGGAGGTGGCACCCTACTGGTAGAAGTAGCTCGTTGAGGGCATGCTTTTGAAAGCCATATCTTGCTTTTGAGAGAAGGCATATCTTGCTTCCACATACTTTACCCCATCCTTTCTCTCTCTCTCTCTGGCTGTCTCTCCCTTTCTCTCATACCCCCATCTCTGCTTTCTTGCTCCATGAGATAAAATGAACCTTTTTTTTCTTGCATTGCTTGCCTTTCTTGTAGTGACACGATACTTGAGGCAAACAGCTCAAGGGAACGGGCTGTGTTGGCTTAGAGTTTTAGGAGATGCGTCCCGTGGTGATTGGAAAGCATGGAGGCCTGAAAGGGGGCAGCTGGTCATAATGCTTTCACAGACAGGAAGTAGCGAGTAAGCAGAGGCCCGTGTTTGGTGACCTACTTCCTCCAGTGAGGCTGCATTTCATGAAGGTTTCACAACCCTCCCAGAACAGCACCACCAGCCAGAGACCAAATATTCAAACATGTGAGCCCATGAGAGACACTTCATAGTCAAACTACAAGGAAGCTACACCCATGTAACAATAAGGCTACCCAAACAAGGCCTGAACAATGACAACACCAGTTGTCATACCAGTGGAGATGGGGGAAGTCTCACAGGCGCCCACCCTAGATGAAGAGCTTCCAGGCAATTAACTACACAGAAAGGAAGAATCGGTGTTCCCCAGAAATAGAGGCCTAGATGGTTGTTCAATAGTAATTGGTCAGTCCTAGACACACACACGCACACACACACACACACACACACACACACACACACACATATACACATACTCTCACACACACACAAAGACACACAATACTCTCACACACAGACACACATACTCACACATATACTCACACATATACACACAGAGAGACACATTCACTTACATACATATACAGACACACACACACACACACACACACACACACAGAAAGACAAACACATACTCATGCACAAAGAGGCACACGTACATCTACAGATTCACCCACACACACTCATACACACATACCGGACCCAGCAGATCAACAGGCTGTGTTATATGTGTGTGTATAACGCAATAATAATTATAACAAAATAACAATAATTATTACATAAAAAGAGGTCATGAATTTGGGAGAGAGTGGGAGAAATATGAGAAGAGTTGTGGGGGAGGAGAGAGAAGGGAAAATTACATAATTATATGTTAGTTAAAATAAATTATTATTTTTTTTAAATCCCCAACAAAATGCAACATTTTTGAAGTTGATTTATCAGTATTTTGGTACAGTAATGAAAAAAGTGACTGAGATAAGCATGACTCAAAATTCAACAGAAGAGCTAAAGGGATGTTCCATGGAGAGATGCTGAGTGGAGGGATGCTGAGTGGAGGGATGTTCCATGGAGAGATGCTGAGTGGAGGGATGCTGAGTGGAGAGATGCTGAGTGGAGGGATGCCCGGTGGAGGGAAGATGCTCAGTGGAGAAGTGATCGGTGATTAAGAGCTCATCTTGCTCTTGTGGAGTACCTGAGTTCAGTTCCCAGCACCCACATCCAGCAGCCCACAACCTCCTGTATTCTAGGTCCAGGGAGCTCTGATGCCTGTCTTCTGAGAGCACATGCGCTTACATGCACACCCCCCCCCCATATACATAACTAAAAGCAAATCTAAAAAAAAGACTCAGCACATGGAGTGTACACAGAGTCACAGGTTTGAAAGCACCAAGGCCCCCAGCCTGTGGCCAGTTTCTTTTGCTTCTTCCCTTCTGCTGTGGACAGTTTCTAAGGTGTTCCACCATACTCCTAGTGGCCCTAAGGAGCCCGTGGTGAGAGACTACTTAGAGCACAAAGTCCCTTGTCACTTGTGGCAGCTCTGTCACTTGTTCTTCGGAGGCTGAGTTGCACTTCCGAGGCCCTGTGGTGACAGCCTCTCCTGCGTTGCTCTCTTGCTTAGAGAAATTGAGCCGGCCTCTCGGATCTACAGGAATAAACACACCACTGCTCACTGCTTCTTGCTAAAAAGAAAATACCCACACTTTCTAGGCCTCTGTGCTGCTCGGGTGGTTTGTAATCTGGGAAGAGGGAACTTAAAGAGAAACCGCCTCCATCAGATTGGCCTGTGGGTAAGCCAGTGAAGGTATTTCCCTGGTTAATAACTGATGTGGGCTGTGCCACCCTGGGCAGGTTGTACCGAGGTATGTAAAGAAAGCAGGCCAAGCCAGCCATGGCCAGTGTGATGGCTATTCTTAGTTGTCCGCTTGACTACACCTGGAATGAACTAAACCCCCAAGTGGAGGGCATGCCCGTGAGGGGTTTTGATTAATTTGAAGTACAGAGATTTACCTCTAATCCAAATCTATGAGGTAAGAGGGCACTCCTTTAATCCAGACCATGTGAGCTGGGTAAGCCCACCTCGAATCTGGGAGATGCCATCTGCACAAAGCCTGTCAGGACATGGAAGAAGGAAGCTTTTGCTTTTTGCCTGCTTGCTCTCACCTTCCTAGCAGGTCCATTCCTTCGCTGGCATTAGAGGCGACTTCTTTAAAATTCCAGTGTATACTGAAGACCAGCTGAGACACTGAGCCTTGCGGACTGAGCAATTACTGGATTCTTAGACTTTCCATTTATAGCCAGCCAATGTTGCATTGTTGGATTAGCTGGGCCACAGCCTGTAAATCATTCCAATTAATCTCCATATATATGTGTGTGTGTGTGTACATACATATATATAGCCCTAGCTTTAACCATGTGTATATGTGTATATCTAGATCTATCTATCTATCTATCTATCTATCTATCTATCTATCTATCTATCTATCTATCTAT
>NW_026596240.1:1329352-1445671 GCF_907164565.1 Psammomys obesus | reverse complement strand
TATCTATCTATCTATCTATCTATCTATCTATCTATCTATCTATCTATAGAAAGATTCATTCTATAAGTTCTGCTACTCTAGAGAACCCTTACTAATACAGATTTTGGTACTAGAAGTAATTCTAGAGCAACAAAAGTATAAAGATGCATCTTTTAAGTATCTGGAATAGGCTTTCCAGTTTGCCAACATCTTCAGTTACTGCAGCGTCTCCTGGGAGCTTGGAGAGCACTAAAAGTCATGGTGTGAACTATTTTATAAACTTAAGGAGAGAAATGCATTTGATTATCCTGATTCATCAATTGTGGGCAGTAATGGATGTGTTGACTCTGTATATATTTTTTTTCACAGTTTGTGGAAAAATAAGGAAAATAATAATGCTGATAGGTTGCTCTTAGCAACTCTGGATAAATGGACAAAGGATAGGAATGAGATTCATGATAAAATTAACTATATAATACAGTGAAGGACAACAATAGACTTAGTTTAAAATTCGCCATATCCAGATATGTATAAACAGTCTATAGGTTTCTAAGAGAATCTTCTCTCCAGCAGCCACAGAGCTCAAATTACAGAAAATCAAACCTAAGCTCTTATTATAAGGTTGGTTGAATTATAGCAAAAATTCAAGTCCCAGCCTTCAAGGGTGTCGGTGGTTAAAGCAAGGGCATAAAGTAAAGAATGAGGTCATTGGAGAGATGTGGGAGGACCCAATTGACACTGAGGATGTTGAGCCTTCAGATTCTCACCTGGGGAAGCAGTCGCCCCACCGTTAGCCTCACACTTGAAATATTTCCCTTTTCACCTTTGACTGAGGAAATTAATCCTTCATTGACTGCTAAACCAGCAGTGACCTTCTCTGAAGGAATTCCCAGACACGGCCACACTGATGTCCCTTAGGACCCACCAATAGCTGCCTCTAGACCTATAACTAGACTTAAGGCAAAGAGGGTTACCAGAGGGGAGATAGAAACGTAGTCCACAGGAGGCATGCTACAACACGGAAGAGCTTAGTGAATTTGCTGTTCCATTCAAGCAGAAGTCTGGGTCATATGTGTAGAGATGGATTTTAAGGAGGCAGGAGTGGTGGAAAAGAAGATAATGGTGGAAAGAGCATAAAACTGGATCAGGCAGAGCTCACTGATGTGAGCCTTCTCAGTGGAGAGTCTAGGTCTAATATGGAAGCTCACACAGCTAAGAACAGTGTCTGACATTTGTCTGACTGGTTAGCTCAAACATTTGTCAAAAGATGGCCTACTGAAAAGGAGTTGGAGATGTCTGATGCCCTGTAGCTCGGTGAAGGAAATTGTGTGCTGTGTAAAACCTAACCCTCCACAATGGGAAAGGCCAGAAGACACTCCCTTCATTAAGCCTACTAGACACAGAATGGTGAGAGGGCACCAGCACGTTTGAAGAGCTCTGTTATTACCCTTCTTCTTGTGCTAGGCCTCAAGCTTGGAGATGTTGCTGTGCAGTTGGGTGAATTAAATGCAATGGTTTATGGGGCCCCAAGCTAGCAGGGTCCGGGTGGCAGCACTGACTCACTCGCCAGAGGGAAAGTGATCCTCACCAGCGAATGGGCAGCGCAGAAGAAGCAATGTCTGCAATGGCCTCGCCTGTAATGTTCAGCACAGGCAAAGTGAATTTTCACGGCGCGTGACTGCTGGTACGAGCTAGTCAGTCACGGTGTTTCCAGGCATGAGAATAAATAAGAAGCTACTGAATTTTAGTGTGCTCTGTACACACAGAAAAAGTCTCAAACAAAGGAAAGAAAGGCCACATTGGATTGTGGTAAAAGACAATCTCGGTCAGTGAATCAATATCCAGACCTGAGCCAGTTTGTAGACCCAGAACCCTTGAATGAAGGGACAGCCAGGTTCCTGAGAAAGGGCCTTGATAAAATACCTAAAACTCTGCTGTTAGCCTCTCTCCAGAGGAGCCCATGGGCATTTACAAGGGTTACTGTATGCTAGAGGAGAGGGGACAATCAGGCTTTCTGGGATCTATTGGATACTGGTTTTGAATTAATGCTGATTCTTGACGATCCAAGAAACACTATGGCTCTCCAGTTAAAGTGGGAGCTATGGAGGTCAGGTGATTAAGGGAGTTCTGGCTGAAGTCTGACTCACAGTAGGTCCAGTGGGTTCCTATCTCATCCTGTGGTTATCTCCCAAGTCCCAGAATTGGGACAGGCATACTTAGAAGTTGGTTCCCCGATTATGGAGCAAGGGTTGGGAAGGCTAAATGGAAGCTTTTACTGTTGGCATACTTTTTAAAAAACTCCTTTTTTATTTGCTTTTTAAATATCTTTTTCTTCCTACTTCACCCCAATCCCTTCCAGTACCCCAGTACCAGGTAGGAGAGAAAAGGGTTAGTGGGCAGGAAAGGGGGCGCAGTTCTCTAAGCTGCTTCCTGCTGGTCAGGGTCATCAGGTTCCTTGGAGCCAGTCCAGTCCTCATTTCAGAAGATCCCCAACTTGTCTCACAACAGCAACAGGGGCAGCAAGGGGGAAGCAGGAGCAGCCTTGTTCTTTCTCTGAGCTTCCCTCTCTGGCCTCTGGCCTTTATTCTCTCTCCAGAGTCCTCAGATTTAACCTATCTGCAGCTGGCACAGAGCTCCTCTCAGAGCCCGCATGAGGCAAATATCTGCTGCTGTGGACAGTCTGAATCAGTCCCACACCGCACACCTGGGACCAAAACAAAACCATGTTCATACCCACAACATCTTACTGTCGCCTCTGCCAGGGAAAGTAGTGACTCAAAACAGTGTCATATCCCTGGAGGAATTGTGGAAAATAACTACCGCCATCAAGGACTTGAAAGACTCGGGGTGCTACATCTTTCACAGCCCTCGTCTCCCTTCTCTCTCCTGTCTGGCCAGTGCAGAAGACAGAGGGATCGTGGGGCATGACAGCTGACTATCGAAAACTCAATCAAGCGGCGACTCCCATTGCAGCTGATAGTGTCCTCTGCCACACAGAAGCTTTTCGCTAAGTCCCTTTTGTGAACTGCTGTTTTTGGTGCCGGTGCTAAGGGTGTTCTGTTCAGAAATTCTTTTCCTGTGTCAATGAGTTCAAGGCTCTTCCCCACTTTTTCTTCTGTCAGGTTCAGTGTTTCTGGTTTTATGTCGAGGGCTTTGATTCATATGGAGTTGAGTTTTGTGTATGGTGATAAGTATGGATCTATATAAGTTCATCTACAGGCATGCAACCAGTTTGACCAGAACCATCTGTTGAAGACGCTGTCTCGCCCCCCCCCCCCCCCCCCCCCCCCCCCAGTGTGTGGTTTGACCCATGGGAGCGGATGTTCTTCCAGAAAGAGATGACAGAGAAAGAAAGACCGGGGATAAAGACATGAGATGATGAAGAGGAGCTTGTAGCTAAGTGGTCAGACAGAAAGGGCTCAAATAGAGCAGGAAGGTTCTGTGCACCAGCTGCTGGAGAGCACTGGACCCCTGGGAAAAACTAAGCTCACTGCTAAGAATGGTACATATGGCTTCCTGACACCAGGTGGCGCTGTGTACCGGCCCACTAATAATGGCCACGCCGCTGTTTCCTTTTCAAAAGTCAATCGAAGTCAAGGTGAACCCAGACCTGCTGAGGCTTCATGACAGTGGAGAAATTCCAGAGGGGCACGTGCACATGCAGTGTTGATGTTCTTGGCTCTCAAAGGAGCTAGATAAATGGCTAGCAGAGTCCCGGGTCAGAAGGCAGCCTGAAGGATGCTGAGGCCCCGACCACCAGCGTAATCAGTTTTCAGTGCGGCCCATGGGGAAGTCAGATTCCTCATGTCCCCCTCCAAAGTCCTCCCCATCACACTTAACACCCAGGTCCCCACAGCTTCTTCTGTCTAGTCACATTGTTGGTTTTTAAGTATGAGTCAAGGGACTCCCCCATTAATATTGCCCTGGGAGTCCAACTGCCCTTTATTCTGACATTGACTTCAGGTTGGCCTGCAGAGGTTCAGCCCTCACCAAAGTCATGTCTGAGTCTCCATCTGCTGTTCTGGTTTGGTAGGAAAAGTGAGGCATGCCATGCTATTAAGCTAAAGTACATCCTGCTGTGAGTTGACAAAATGGGTCCTGACACCTGACTTCCGCTCTCAGCAAGCTCACTCTACCTACACCTATTTCCGGCCTCTGCCTCCCCAGCCTAGACTTGACGGACATGGAACTCTGTCCCATGGCTAACAACTTCCCATAGCTTTGATCTCTGCTGCCACTGTTGCCTGTAGCCATAGGCCTGAACCAAAAAGCTTACATTAAGAGACAAAAACAGGGGATGAGGGGAAAGCTGGCAACGTGCTTGCTGTGCAAGCGTGAGGCCGGGAGTTCAGACTTCTAGAACTCACGTAAGTGCCAGACAGGCAATCCCAGAGCTCGGAAGGCAGGCTGGGGTCCCCAGAGCAAGCTAGACTGAACAGTATTGCTGAGTTCCGGGGTCAGCTGGGAGATGCTGCCTTGATGGTTAAGGTAGAGAGAGATCAAGGAAGACGGGATACCAACCTCCGGCACACACAAGCATGCACACACATGTACTAGCAACACACACGTGTGCGCAGACAAATGGGAACACACACATACCAATCTGACTTAATGTTCTTAGTGCAACTTTATGAGATGTGTGGTAGTGTGTATATGTGTGTGTGTGAGAGAGAGAGAGAGAGTGAAGAAGAAGAAGAAGAAATAAGGAAGGAGGTATGCAATGCATACGCAGGTAGTTTCTCTCCTAAAGTCGGAGCCCCTGCGGTGGCCCTTCTTCACCTCAGCATGGAATTTTCCTGGAGGAACCCTGACGTCAATGCCCTCATTACACTACCTTTCTTAATTACATTCTCCCTGCTAGATGGAAACTCTGGTACAGTGGGGCGGAGCCTGTGTTTTCGCAGCCTGCCATAGGGAATTGGCTCTCAGAGGGCTGTGGGTACTGACGGCGGTCAGTTGGACAGGGACGGGTCGAAGTCCGGGGCGGTGTCTGAGAAAGCCCTACTGAGCACTAACACAGCCGTGAGCGTCTGTCTGGAACTGCGGGTTGAACCCCACGTGTTTTGTTTGCACATTAGCAATGGAAAGGCCTGAAAGGAGGGTCAGACAGAGCCATAGCAGTGAGCACAGAGGGCTCCACTCAGTGGCAGGCCTGTGGTCCAGAATCTGCTACACTTAGTGTGTGTGACAATCAAGCCATCATCATTTCAGTTTCGGTTCCCAGCTTTGGAAAACGTGGGGCTGCGTTTTCATGGGCAGATCACACGGGGCCTCTATTCTGCCTCTGCCAGAGCAACGTCAGTGGGGAAACTGGACGCTTAGGCCAGACGATGAAGTGCTGGAGGTCCCGCAAGCTCCTGGCACGGCAATTCCTTGGATACGCTGACTTTCTTTTTCCATCGTGGCTACTAGAACTAACACTTCAAAAATATGTTTTCTCTCTTTGCTCACAATCAGTTCCATCCATGTGTGTTGATAGAAGTTTTTGACTTTCCAGTGCATGGTGGGACAGCATTTGGGCTACTGGGACATAAAGCTGTTCCACTAAAGACATTACATATTATTTTCTTATTCACAGAGACACCAAAAATAAATAAATAAATCCAAACAAGTGATGTTGTTGTCGTTTTTTGGTTTTTTTTTTTTTTTTTTCTTTCTCACACTGAAGTAAAGAATACTTAAAATGTGTCACATTTCAGCAGTATTCAAGACTGGACAGCAGCAACAACAGAAAGGACAGCTCTCTGCCTCCGCAGGAAGCTGGGACTCTGGCTGTGCTCTTCATTCAAGCCATGCCTCTTCCTGAAGAGGAGACACCCTTCCTGGTTGTGCGGGGCTGAGCCAAACTACAGTATGGGCAGTGAGCAAGGGGCCTGGGGAGATCAGAAACGGGGGAGAGTTCTGCAAAGAGTTTGGAGTTGCTTCAGACTGAGATGGACAAGGCCACCGACAGTGACTCTGGAGATAAATCTAGAAACAACAAAGTGACACACGAATGAGTATGGTGTCGTCCGAAGGCGACCCTGTGACGTCTGATCTGCTCATGAATGGGAAGCCTGCCTGCACCTTCCAGACAAGCCATGGCCGGCGTCTGTGCGCAGGAGGAAATGCTGGTCTGTGAAGCCGGAAGTCAGCCAGATGCTTTTTCCATCTCTGTCAGCCTCCCTGTGATGAATAGCTCCAGATCAGCAGAGCAGGGGGTCGAAAGGAGGGCTGAGGTTCTGACCCTTCTGACCTCCCATAGTTGACATCCTGAGATCACAGAGCACACAGCATTCTCCGACGGAGGACAAGGGACACACACTGGCCACAGGCAGAAGTGGGGAAGGAAAAGCTGATAGACTAATCTATCAACAAAATTATCTTCTGCAAGAGTCCAAACTCTTGTAGGATTTTGGCCTTTAATTTTGGCTATCGTTGCGTGCGTGCGTGCGTGCATGTGTGTGTGTGTGTGTGTGTGTGTGTGTGTGCATGCAGGCATGTGCCTGTGAACTGGTGAAAGATAAGGTATGGACTGCACCTCCATACTGCATTGAAATAATCTCCAACATGAGAGTAATGATGTTGGGGGTAGGGCCAGAAGGTGTTAGGGGAAGCAATATTTGAATAGTTGCAGCAATATTGTCCTAGTTCCATTTCTGTCGCTGTAAACAAGGATCCTGACCAAGAGCAGCTTAGCAGGAAAGGGAGACGTTAGGAACACGTCTTGCTCTCCCAGAGACTGGAGTTCCGTTCCCAGCACCAATGTTGAGCTGTTTCCAACCATTTGTAACTGCAGCTCCAGGGGATCCAACCCCTCCTCTGGACTTTGTGAGCGTTTCCACTCAGGTTCACTTACCCTCCCCTAACACACACACACAGACACACAGACACACACACACACACACACACACACACACACACACAAACAAACAAACAAAAAAATCCCAAACACCCTCCCCCACATAGATATACCAAAGGCCACGCATGTAGACAGTCTCACCAAGCCTCTTCCCAGGTGATTGTAGGATGTGCCAAGCTGACGTAAAGCTCACTATAACCTCATCTAAGAACCAGGAATCTCCTTGTCTTCAGCCTTGAGCAAACACAGACTTCTTTTGTTTGTAGGCTTCCCAGTCCAAGGCGCTTTGTTACAGCAGAGCAAACAGACTAGGAGAGTTCATGTGCGCAGTGTTGAACCTCACTTTCTTCTCTTATTGAGCAGCACACTTGAGGAGCAGAAAAGCTCTTTTGCCCCTCAATACTTTAAAGAGACAAGTGCCTAATTAAGAACGACCAAGTCTGTACTACACACATACCATCAAGCTTTAGTGAGTAAACAAGGGATGCTTCCCCCCTCCCCCAGCAGACAGATGTGTGATACAACTGAGCTACATGCTTTGGTTTCTAAAGCTGCTTAAGGAGCTCGCTACGGCTGCCTGGAATAAGAAACGGCTTCCAGCCCAGGACGATTTGTCCTGGGTCCATTTCTGCTGCTGTGATAAGGTAGCCTGACCACCCCAGGCCACAGCATCCCACCCCAAGGAGGTCCAAGCCTGCAAGAGCTGGTAGGCTCTGAGGCGCGGGGAGCACACCCTGCTTTGCAAACTTAAGCAGTAATGTTTCCCTAAAATGTATTCAGCTTCTGATGCTCTCTCCTAAGACATTATTTACACTGCCAGCACAATTACAAATGAAAAAGAAGTTTATAGCATAAAAGACCCTCTGAGCTAGGAGTCTAGGATTGAGTTATTCATCATGTACCATCTTAGATCATCCCTGGTCCATCTTTAAAGCCCATCAAAGATGTGAAGTCAAATACATATGTACTTTACTCAGATGGTAGAATGCATGTCAAACATTCATGAAACCATGGCTTTGATTTCCAGAAACTCATAAACCAGGGGTTTTATGTAAAAGGATCACACCTGTAATCCTAGCATTTGGGAGGTGGATGAAGGAGGCTCAGAAGTTCAAGATCATCCTTGGCTGCATAGCAAGTCTGAGGACAGCCTGGGCTACATGAGACCATGTCCCGAATGCGTTTGATTGGCAGGGGCTTATTATGGGTGCCTTAGAGGGGATAAAAAATTAGCAAAGATTGTATGGTTTAGATACAAATGGACACTGGGGTTCTCAGTTTCTTACAGCTAACACTCACTTTCTTCCCACTCCAGATGTCAACCTAATAAAATGCCTTTCTTACATTTGTTTGCATATGCAAGCACACCACAGCATGCCCGTGGAAGTCAGAGGACAGCTTGCAGGAGGAGATGCTGTCCTTTTGCCATGTGAGACCTGAGAATCAAACTCAGGTCCTCAGGCTTGGTGGCAATCACCAGGACTAGCTCAGCCGCCTTGCTGGCCCTGGTGGGATCTTCTGATCTGAGTAACTGTCAGTGTGCAGCTACCTTTTCTTTGGCCTACTGTTCTTTTGGTTTGTTCTATGTAGCCCTGGCTGTCCTGGAACTCACTCTGTAGCCCCAGGCTAGCCTCAAAAGATCCACAGAGATCCACCTGTCTCTGCCTTCCAAGTGCTGGTATTAAAGGCGCGTGCTCCCACTGCCCAACTTGGCCCCCTGTTCTTATTCAGCCTTGACAGTCTCTCTCTGAACACAGCTATTTCAGCTATCATTCTGTTCATATTACTCTTTGTTCATTTAGAATGCGACCTTCCCTCTCAGTAAGTTGATATTTTAAATGGATTTGTCATTAATGCCAACTTTTTTCCTTTTTTTTTTTTTAAATTTCAGTTTATTTACTTTACATTCCAAGGGTGCCCCTCCCTCCTTGGCTCCCAGTTCTCCCCTTCCCCGTTTCCCCATCCCCTTCCTCTTTCTCTCCCCACCCCCCCCAGAAACCTTCCCAAGTCACATCAAGTCAGAGCAAGCACACTGAGTCACATCAGGACTGAGCATATCCTCATTCTCCGAGGCCAGGCCAGGCAGCCCTGCCAGGGGGAAGTGATCCAAGAGCAGGCAATAGAGTCCGTGCTAGAAACAGCACGCCCCTCCATTTGCCAGGCGACCTACATGAAGATCAAGCTGCCCATCAGCCAGGTGTGTGCAGGGGGCCCAGGTCCAGACCGGGCTTGCGCCTTAGTTGATGTCTTGTCTCTGAAAGCCCCCATGGGACTGAGTTAGTTGTCTCTGCTGGTCTTCTTGTGAGGTTCCTGTCCCCCCCCAGGTCCTTCCATCTTTCCCCAGCACTTCCACAGGACCCTGGAGCTCCACCCCATGCTTGGCTGCAAGTTCCAGCATCTGTCTCCACGGCAGTCAAGTTAGGCTCCTGTCGGCAGGCATACTATAGCATCATTAATAATCTTAGGGGCTGGCTCTCTACTGTGGGGTGGGTCTCAGGTTGGACATTCCCTCCATCTTTGTTCCCTCTTTATCCCTGCACTGCTTATAGGCAGGGTAATTTTTGGATCAAAGGTTCTGTGGGTGGGCTGTTGTTCCCCTCCTTCCACTAGTCCTGCCTGGCTGGGAGGTGCTCACTTCAGTCTCCATGCCCCCCCATCCCTGTTAGGAGTCTCAGCCAGAGTCACACCCTTATCCTCCCAGGAGCCTGCCCTGTCACAGGCCTCCATCCTCCCTCAGTTTCCCTTCTTGTTCCCAGCCCTCTCACCTCCCGCCCCCACATCTGTTCCTGACCCTTGTTTCCCTCCCCATTCCATCTCCTGCCCAGTTCCCTCTCTTCATCCACCTCTGCTGTCTATTCTATTTCCCCTTCTGAGAGACACTCCAGCTCTCTCCCTTCCCCTCCTTGTTACTTAGCTTCTTTGGGTCTGCAGATTGTACTATGGTTATCCTGTACTATAGGTCTAATATCCACTTATAAGTGAGCACATATCCTGTGTGTCTTTCTGGGTCTGGGTTACCTCATTTACAATGATCTTTTCCAGTTCTATCCATTTGCTTGTGAATTTTATGATTTCTTTGTTTTTAATAGCTGAGTAGTATTCCACTGTGTAAATGCACTACAATTTCTTTATCCATTCTTCAATTGAGGGACATCTGGGTTGTTTCCAGCTTCTGGCTATTACCAGTAAAGCTGCTATGAATACAGTTGAGCAAATGTCCTTGTTGTATAATGGAGCATCTTTTGGGTGTATGCCCAGGAGTGGTATACTGGGTCTTGAGGTAAAACTACTCCCAATTTTCTGAGAAAGCACCAGATTGCTTTCCAGAGAGGTTGTACAAGTTTGCACTCTCACCAGCAGTGGAGGAGGGTCCCCTTCTCCACACCCTCTCCAGCATTGCTGTCACTTGAGTTTCTGATCTTAGCCATTCTGACTGGTGTAAGATGGAATCTCAGAGTCATTTTGATTTGCATTCTCTGATGGCTAAGGACATAGAACATTTCTTTAAGTGCTTCTAAGTCAAGAGTCCTCTGTTGTGAATTCTTGGTTTAGCTCTGTTTCTCACTTTTTAATTGGATTATTTGATTTGTTGATATTTCTTAATATTTTAGATATAGCCCTCTGTCTGATGTAGGGTTGGTGAAGATCTTTTCCTAGTCTGTAGGCTGTTGTTTTGTTCTATTGACAGTGTCCTTTCACTTACAGAAGCTTTTCAGTTTTATGAGATCCCATTTATTAATTGTTGCTCATAGAGCCTGTTCTGTTGGTGTTCTGTTCAGGAAGTTGTCTCCTGTGCCAATGAGTTCCAGACATTTCCCTACTTTGTCTTCTAATAGATTTAGAGCCTCTAGTTTTATGTCAAGGTCTTTGATCCACCTGGACTTGAGTTTTATGCAGCGTGATAAATATGGTTCTATTTAATGCCAACTTTTATTGGAACTTAATTTCTTCAATAAGCCAAATGTAACCCAGGTAACACAACTAAGTAGCAATATGTTTTGAACACCCCAATTTTTAGTGTTACAGTAGCTCTCTCCGCACAGAATTCCATTTTCTGTGGTTTCAATGTCTCGTGGATGGCTACAGAAAGAAAGTATTAAGTAGAAAATTCCAGAAGATAAATAATTCATACATTTTAAGTAATTTTGTATTGCATTACCATAATTGCTCTGTTTTATTATTAATTATTGCTAATCTTTTTAAGAATAATGTAGTTGTTTGTGTTTTATGCTTATGGGGGTTTGCCTGCCAGTTTGTTAAGTGCATCATGTGCATGCAGTTCCTGTGGAGGCCTAAAGGGGGCAGAAGATCCCCTACAACTGGTGGCACAGGCAGCTGTAACAGGAATCTTGCTTGTAACTGCTGAGCCACCTCTCCAGCCTCACCTAACTCCTCTATTGTGGCTGAGTTTATAAGTCAGCTTTGCCATGGGTATTGGGTCCAGGAACAAATTCAGCAAACGTTCAGTACTATCCAAGGAGTCTTGGAATGAATCCCTGAAGGTGGGCTGGGGGCTGTGGTCCAGCTTCTGGAAGGTGGGGTGGGACCACGGCACAGCTGTTCGTATCGCTGCCGTAAGGTGCCTATCAAGAAGTCAGCTTCGTCATGCTTTCCAGAGATTCCCGTTCCCTGCGTTCGCAGCCACACAGAGGTGAGAGCTGCCGCACATACAGAGGTTTGTACGGCAGCTCAGCCCGAGAACGACTCTGTGTTAATTACTTTGCTGCTGCTGTGATGAAGCAGACTGTGGAGGTTTGAATGAGAAGGCCCCCCACAGGCTTATAAATTGAATAGATTCGGAGGCGTGGCCTTGTTGGAAGAAGTGTCTCACTGGGGGGTGGGCTTTCAGGTTTCAAAATCCCACCCAGGCCCAGTTCTCTCTGACTGGATCAGGATGCGGCTCTCAACTACTCCAGCACGGCGCCGGCCACCGTGTTCCTCATGATGACAATGGGCTAAACCTTTGATCTGTAAGCCAGCTCCAATTAATTTATATATATATGAGCTGCCGTGGTCATGGTGTCTCTTCACAGCAATAGAACAGTGAAGAAGACGACCAAAAGCAAGTTAAGAAAGAGAGTTCATTTGGCTTCTGGCTCCAGAGGGCTGGGGTGGATAATGTGGGAGGCACAGCACGTTGCCAGGAGCTGATCACTGCTCATCAACACACGGTGCCCCCCGAGTGATGTCCTTCCCCCAGCAAGGGGGCACCTCCTAAAGGCTCTGCAACCTCTCTGCACAGGAACCCCAACTGAGAACCACGTGCTCAAACACACGGGCCTACGGGACTTTTCCCATCCAAACCAGCAGAAGAAAAGCTCTAAACTTGTCTTCCTTCATAATCCACTTGAAAAATTAATTGATTTATTTAGAGACAGGGTTTCATATATCTTGAGCTGGTCTTACTTGCTATGAAGTTAAAGATGACCTAAATTCCTGATCCTCTAGCACAGGGTTTCCCAATCTGTGGGTCTCAACCCCTTTGGGGGTCAAGAAACCCTTTCACAGGGGTCGCATATCAGATATCCTGCATATCTGATATTTAATTTTGGTTCATAACAGTAGCAAAGTCACAGTTATGAAGTAGCAAATAAAAATAATTGTATGGTTGGGGCCACCACAACATGAGGAACTGTTTATATTAAAGGGTCGCAGCATTAGGAAGGGTGAGGATCACTGCTTAACCTCTACCTCAAGTGCGGGTTAGAGGCCTGTGCCACCGTGCCCAGTTCATACTGGGGTTTGAACTCAGGGCTTCAGGTATGCTGGGTAAGCACAACTGAGTGACATCTCCAGCCCCAAATATGATCGTAAGAAAACTAAAAGAACATTTCTTAGTCTACATATCATATCGGCACATGAGTTTCTTCTTTGCTCAATAGATTTGCAGTTTCTTTCTCTTTTTTGTTCTTTTGAGACAGGTGTCTCTGTGCAGCCCTGGCAGTCTTGGACTATGTATGCTTTATAGACCAGGGTGGCCTCGAACTCCCAGAGATCCGCCTGCCTCTGCCTCCCGAGTGCTGAGATTTAATGTGGGTACCACCACACCGGGCTCAGCCCGTTTAGTAACATTGGGAATTAGCAAAACTCTTATTCAGACAATGCAGGTCAGCTGTTAAGCCTGCGATTTCCCTGTGGAGAAGCTGGCTGAAACATCTGAAACATCTGTATGTGCTCAACGAATACCTCTCCTTCCTGGTTTTACTTAGTCTTCCACAGAGTCCTGGGTCAGCGTCAGGGTCAGGGTCATCTCCAGCCAGAGCAGTCTGGTGCTCCACGAACACAAATCCATGCTCTATAAAATGACCTTGGTAGGGGGAACAGTCAGAAGGTCGGACCACAATGTCTCACCCTCCAGAGGAAGGGTGCTTGTGCGTGTTCACACTCCCCAATGCACCTAAGTGCACATCCACTCACACCTACACAAACACATCACACGTTTGGATGATTTACTTTGCTACAGTGCTGGTCTAAAATGTTTCCTCGAGACAGTAAAAGGGCAAATTTACAATCCCTTTGATATCTAGAAAGGGGCCAAAGGGCTTTATGCTTGCTGCTAAAACAAAGGGCTTTAACAGTCCCCACACCACAATCTGTGGAAACAGACTTGGCTTTTTTGTGTGTGAAGCAAGAGGAACTACGACGAAGCAAGCAAGAAGACTAGCACACGTGACAGGATTCTGTAAGGCGCTGGCTGAGCTTTCTCTAAGTACACAGTCACCCCATCCTCACCCCATCCTCACAGCATTGTTCGAAGGCCAGACCTAACTCTTCCCTGTAAGGATGAGGCTCTGCAGGTGAAAACAGAATGAGTGAAATCCACTCAACGTTCCCAGAGCTCACAGTTTCAGGAGCATTTGAACACGCAGAACACAGCTCGCCCTCCCACCCTGCTTAGACTCCGGCAATTCCACATGTGTAAGAAGGGCACGGCTATGTGCCTGGAATGCTCTCTAACTTGCCCGAGACTCCTGACACTGGCGGTCAGCCTTACAATACCCCGGAGAAGGTCTGCTCCTTGACAAACAGGTGTGGAGGCGGGGCCGGGGCAGGGCATTTCCACTCTGAAATGCTGGAGCGTTGGGGGCTCATTGGTGAAGTTCTTAACTGCACAGACATGAGGACTTGAGCGCGCCCCCCGGAACACATGTGCAGGAAGCCATGTGTGATGGTGCACACTTGTGATCCCAGTGCTGAGGGGGCAGTGACGGGCAGTGGGGACAGGGATGTCCCCAGAGCCTGGGGCATCTGAATACCTGGTCCCAGTTGGTGGTGCTGTTCAGGGAGGTTGAGGAGGGGTTGCCTTGCTGGAAGAAGTGTGTCACGGAGGGTGGGCCCAGCTCTCTGTTTCCTGATGTGAGTCCCCAGCGGCTTCCCCCGCTGCCGGCCTGGCACCTGCTGCCTCTGCTGCCGCATTGCAGATTCTTACCGCCAGTGAACTCTTTCTTCTGTAAGTTGCCTCGGTCACAGTGTTTGAGGCGTAATTAAATCCGATGGACAAATCCCAGGAGCTCATTGGCCTGCCAGTCTGCCCTCCTTGGCAAGACTCAAAATTAAAAGGTGGATAGCAAGGAAACACTTCCTGCAGCTGGCTTCTGACCTCCACACGCACTCATGTATAGCCGTGCAACACACACCCATGCACGGACGCATGCACAATGCTGATTAGATGTTCTTGAGGATGCTTTCCCATGAACTCCTACTGGTCCCCACCAAGCCTTGCTGTTTACTGCAGCATCTGCTCACTGTCTGTGAGGAAGGAGAAGTGAAAGAGGAGCAGAAACTATATTGTTTATAGAGGCAAAATAGGTGGTAACAGGATGAGGTCTGCAAGCTAATGGAAGCTGTTAACCCTTGGGATTTAAAAAAATCTCCTTCAAGGCTCATCTGAGTGAACACATGGTCCCTGGTCCCTGGCTGGTGGCATCACTTGGGGATCATGGAACTTTTGTGAAGTAAGGCCTAGCTGGTGGACGAGGCTACTGAGGTCAGGCCCTGCTTCCAGTCCTCTGTCCTTCCTGATCTGTTGGCCCTGCAAACTCCCATCACTAGACAGCTGCTCCAGCTGCCACACCTTCCCTGCCAGGGCGGGCTGCACCCGTAAACTGAGAGCTAAGGTGACCCTCACTCACCTTAGGCTGCTTCCGCTGGCATTTTGTCGCAGTGATGAGCAAGGTAACTACTGTATTAGCAGGTGCAGGCTTGAGTGTCACAGGGCATGGGTGAAGCAAGTGGGTACCGACCCAGAAGCCTCCTCCTGGAAGGAAAGTGCTATTTCCTTTGTGCTATAGCTTTGAGGGAGAAAAGGTACCACAGTCCTCTCCACTGTAAGATGACCAGCCTAGCAAGATGGCCGGTGGTGAAAGCGGCGCTTACTCAGTGGAGGTGACCAACAGCTCAAGGCCCACCAACAGAAAAGAAGTCAAGCTTGCTACCAGAAGCCTAGCCAAAAAGCCATGGCTGGGGAGGTCATAAACCCCTAGAGGACCTGCTACTGCCAGTTGGCTAAGTCTGTGTATCTTCCAACTGTATTCTCAATACTTACCCTCGCACCCGTACTTAAATGCAGCTCTCATCTCTAAGTTTCTTTGCAGCAGATGAAAGCGCTTATAGCAATCCCCACTGGGCAAGGCTCAGCGCACATTGTGGAAGAGTGTATGAGGACGAGGGCACCTCCTGGAGAGAGCAGCTGTTGGGATTCAGGCCTGGGACAAGTGGCTGAGGTGCCTGTTTTATATACCAAAGCAGACCCGGCCTCTGGGTTGTCCCAGCATCCCTCAGTCCTTGCCTGTTAGAGGGCATGGCTGGCACACCTACCCTCCACCCTGAAATCTCCAGCCCAGAGGATGGGCTCCCCTCCCCAGAGACCCCCCACCACAAAGTCCAGACATTTTGGTTCTGCCCCTCATCTCCGCATTTCCTCTCTTCTCACTGTGAACAGGCACGTTCTCTTTCTGTCCCTGACTCTTGCAACTTCACTGATGTTCTCCTGTGAGGTCAGAGAACCCACCGAGGGCTGCCTCCCAACAAACCGGCCTTTATTTACTCTAATCTGGCTTGAATTGGCTCATTTCACTGGCAGAGGTACTTACCAGTGTCTTCTGATGGACAGGGAAGTTGCCTTCCAGAGTTTAAGAGAGACAACCGATCAGAGAAACACTATTTTGCTCTGCTGGACTTCAGCCCCGGAGGTGGGGTTTTGTGTTGCCAACCACTTCCTGTCCACTGGGAACAGGTTTCCCTGGGGCTGCAGGGCAGTGGAGTGACCGGAGAGGCACCAGACAGCCCCGGGCAGGGAGGAACTGCAGAACCAAGGCACAGCAGGTGATGGGAAATGGCTGCATTAACCTTCTGAGACAAAGACTAGGCCACCGAGAGACGAGCTGGAGCGCAGGGCGAGGGCGACTGAGAACTTCCGTGAGGGTTTGAATGGGAACGGTCCCCATGCACTCAGGTTTGAATGCTTGGTCCCCACTGGTGGAACCGTTTGGGAAGGATTAGGAGCTGTGGCCTTGTTGGAGGTGTGTCACTTGGGGTAAGCTTTGAGGTTTCAAAAGCCCGCACTCCCAGTTAGCTCTGTCTGCCTCCTGCTTGTGAGCCATGAGGTCTCAGCAGCTGCTCCAGCAACATGCCTGCCCGCCCGCTGCCATGCCTGCCCGCCCGTGCCATGCCTGCCTGCCCGCTGCCATGCCTGCCCATGCCACGCTCCTTGTCATGGTGGCTATGGACTCACCCTCCGGAACCCTGAGCCCCGAATTAAATGCTTTCTTTTAGTAAGTTCCCTTGGACCTGGAATTTTGTCAGTGTTGAATAGTAGGCACCCACCACCTCTCAGAGGGGCCTGGACTTGGATCAATAGCCAGGAGTGAGGCCCCCTGACTGCCCCTCACTATGCAGCATCCACGGTGAGGTCTCCACTTCGTGGAGGAGGAGATTTCCCACAGTGAAGGAATAAAGAAACAATCACAACAAGGAGGCCACAGGCCTCCTCAGAAGCTTTTATTTCTTCCACTTTTTTTTTTTTTTTGACATTGCTTGGTATACACTGTCAGCCATTTGAAAATCTTTTTATTAAGTTATGGCAATGGGAGGATTTCACTCCAGTGCTTCAGAAACGAGACCATCCCTGGAGAGGGATCACTCCTCATGGCTCTGGATGGCAAAGGCTTTGTCATAATTTTGATGCACCCCACCTCTAACAAACGTCGCGGCACTGTAAGTAACACATAAGTGCTCTGGAAGGGCAGGAAAAAACACTTCTCCGGAAGTTTACAAGTGCCCTGCGGGTGCGGGAAGACGTGCTCCTGCAGCTGGGCTGTAGTGCAGCATGAAGCAGCTCGCCCGCCAGCAGCGCTGCGACAGCTGCCCTGGGTGAGTCCCGGGAGGCTCCTGGCAGACGGCGGCTGTGGCCCCAACTTCCTGCGCCTTCCAGTGGCGATGGGTAAGCCCTTCACTCGGGAGGCTGCGAGTTTCTCTGCCAGCAGCTCCACCACGGAGAGCAGCAGAACCCAGGCCATCCCCACAGGGGCAGCGGCCCCGCCCACCTCCTCACCGGCTACTCACTTGCAGAATACAAGAGTACAGTTTTTGCAAATTAAATTACTTCCTTAAAATACAATAAAGTATCATTCCATACAATTCTCTTTGAAAAGTCTTTCCAATCCCAGTCTGAGAATTAACTTATAAAAATGTGCAAAACCCAACACTGAATTCAAATAAATAGGACAAAGGGGGAAGGGCTAAACTTTTGTTGTTCCTTTTTTTAAATTAAGATTAAAAACTCCAGCTGCACGTCAAAGCAGCCTCGGGGCGAAATGCACGTGGAGGCTGTTGGCTCATCCCGGCTCCCGCCGCTTCTCTCCGTGAGGTTTGCTGGGCTCAGAAGGCACAATGGATGCCCCCGCTGAGGTCCGTGACCACGCCCTCCAGGATCAGCCTGTGGAGGAGCCTGGTCTCTGTGGCGACATTGTGCATGGCCTGCAAGTTCATGGCGCCCATGCACTGACTGTCATAGTAGTGCAGAGGGCTCCTGGGTCGGCTGAGGTCATAGCCGAAGCCTACCAGGCTGACTTCATCACACAGGTGTGTGGCCAGGACAACAGCAACGACACCCATCGTGGGCACGTTCTGCAAAGAGCACAGACACAGTTAGTCAATTTACTAAGTTCTTTAAAAAAATACTCCCTTTTTCTTTCTTTTACTTCTTTCATTTTTGAGATTATAATATAGTTACATTTCCCCCTTCTGTTTCTTCCCTCCAAGTCATCCTACATACCTCTCCCAGCAATCCTGCAAATTCATGGCTTCTTTTTTCACTGTTACTGCGCACGTGTGTGTGTGTGTGTGTGTGTGTGTGTATACATGTGTACATTCCTAAATAAAACCTGCTCGGTCTAGATGTTTGTGATAAGGGTCTGTCCACTTCACTTCAGGGAGGACCCTCACTGGTCCTCCCCAGGCCCTGTTTCTGGAGCCCACCCCTGTGGGCACCTCTCCCTACTTGCTGACAGCGTCCCACTTACGGCTGGTAAGTGCCACTGGCTGGTCTCAGACCATTCTCATGTTTGTGGTTGTGAGCTCATCTCTCCCAGCCCCTCAGGCCACTTTCACACGCCCAGCAGCTAAGGCAGACCTGAATTAAGGGCGTGAACATGCTTTGATCTTTAAATTTCAATTAGCTAACTTGACTGTATTTTTGTACTTTTAAGATATATGTGTGCGTGTGTCACTGTGTGTGCTTGGAGGACAGTGGACAACGTTCAGAAGTTTGCTGTCTCCTTCCACCACGTGGGGCTGGGACTGAACTTGTATGTTACCCAGCAGGTGACACACCATCCCTTTTGGTTTTGTTTTTTATTTTGAGACAGAGTCTTGCCATGTAACCCAAGCTGGCTTCCACTCCGTGAGGGCTGGGTTACAGGCGTGAGTCACTCTGCCTGGCTACATTTACTCCTTTCAAAACAGATTCAATTAACTTTGGCCTTAGAGGCCCATTTTAGCTTCCCACTGCTGACACGCCACACCCTCTGTCTGCCTGGCATCTTGCCATGGCTCCTGGGATGTGCAACCCTGGCACAAAGCTCTCTGGATCTTCGTTAAGTTTTGGGTAAAAACAGCACCGTAAGACAAGTCCAGAAAGCCTGTGGCTGACAGCCCTCCCTGAGGGGTGGCACTGGTCCTGATGCAGGCTATTTCCTGCATCTGGAATCCGAGGGTCCAAGTTTTAGGAATTTCTGCAGTACTTGTGTATGCTCAGTAGGACATCTTGGGAATAAGACCCCATGCACTGATACTCTCTTGTATATCACATATGCCCTACACTACAATTTCATATGGTATTTTTAGCATGTTCACACTTTCATTATGACCTATCACATGAGCTGAAGTGCGGAATTTTCCACTGATGACATCATGGTAGCTATCAGAGAGTTTTTGATTTTCACATTCAGGATGTTCAATCTGAATTTGTTTCTGGGCAGCTTTTGACCTACAGATGTTTCTCTCATTTTAGTGAAGGCTGTAGCTTCCATAAACACCCCTTTTCTGTAAAAAGGATGAGAGTCACCCAGAGCTCAAAGGTTCTGGATGGGGAATGCTCCAGGAGCTTGTCATTCATTCTCGGCTGCTTCCTGCTCCATGGGCACTCACTTCGCAAAGCCAACCTGACTGCCTAAGACCCCTGCCACAGCCAGTCTGCACGTACACAGAGGCTAAGGGGATGGCTGCCAAGGACGCCTCCGTGCGGTGGCTGTGGTGCTGTCTTGTGCCCTCCAGCAAGTGACACACAGGACAAGCAGCACACAGGGAATCCACATCCTGTGCCTGTGCCACTGTGGGTCAGATCAACTGTTCGTGGGAGCAGTGACGGGGAGAGCTGAGAGAGAACTGCAGGAGGCCAAGATGGCTTAGCAGGCAAAGGTGTCTGCAGCCAAGCCTGATGACCCGAGTTCAATCCCCAGGACCAATAAGGTGGAAGGCGAGAACTACAGCTGCAAGTTGTCCTCTGACCTCCACGAACACACAAACAAAAACAGAAACAAATAAATAAATGTAATTTTTTAAAAAGGACTAGAACCTCCTTAAACTGTATCATCTACAAAACAGCCCTAAGACCAGTGGCCCACAAAACTTCTGCACCTGACGGAAGCGTGTGCACGAGGAGCCTCTGACACGAGGATTTTCAGAGCTGACCCAGGCTGGCCTTGAACTTGCCACGAAGTAGAGGAAGGAAGCCCTTAAATTCTCGGCACACCTGCCACTGCCTCCTGGGTGCTGCAAGTGCAGACATGCCTGGCTTGTGCAGTTTCGGGGATCAAATCCAGGGACCGGTTAATGTGGACAGCACTCTATCAACTGAACCACGTCCCCAGCTCCTAAAAACGCCTTCTTATGATAAATATTTAGGCTATGTTTCATTCAGCATTTTGCTACTGATGCCATGGTGAACATTTTTAACTGCCTGATAGTGAAGATTCCTCTATTTTTTTTTTTTTTAAATAATAAAGGTGTTAGTCTAACATTGCTGGGTAAAAGGAAATTCATCCTGTTTGAGGCAAAGTTGCACTCTGAAGTTGAGTCTGGCCTTGAATCTGCCTTCACTTCCTGAGCACAGGGATGATGGTTATGTCACAACACCTGACCAAGATAATTCTTACTTTATAAGTTAAAAAGATTTTATCTTTATTATTTGTGTGTATGTGTGTCTGAATGTAATGTGTATGTATGGTGTGTGGTGTGTGGTGTGTGTGTGTGTGTGTGTGTGTGTGTGTGTGTGTGTGTGTGTGTACCCAAGGAGGCCAGAGGAAGGTATCAGATGCTCTGGAACTGGAGTTCCAGACAGCTGGGAGCCACCTGATGCGGGGGCTGGGAACTGAAATCAGGTCCTCTGAAAGAACAATGCATGCTCGGAACTGCCACCTCTCTATCCCTGACCATCTGTATTTTAAGTTAAAGCGTGCCACTAGTACAGGGAAAAGGCTAATTTATTCTACATACATACTGCAGACGAAGAGCTTGCCAAGCCTTTAAACTCTGCTAAGAAGGTGAGCAAAACACCGGGCAGGTGTGGTGCCTGCGTGTAATTCCTGCACCAGAGGCAGAGGCAGGAGAATGGAGGGAATGTTAAGGCCAGTCAGCTCTGCATAGTGAGTTCTTGGCCAACCAGTGTCACTTGGTGAGATCCTATTGCAAAAACAAACTAAACCACAAGAAAGTGAGAGCCGCTGTGGCTCTAAATGCTTTTAATTACTGGGGACTAAATAGTTTATTACGCATTTTTGTTTATTTTATTTTCTTCTTTTGTCAAATGTATTGCCTGTATGAATGTTTTGCCTTCATGTATACAAGTGTATTATACCCATGCCCTCTGAGTCCAGAGGAGACACTGGGGCCCCTGAACCTGGAGTTACAGACAGTGATGACCTGCTCTGTGGGTGCCGGGAACAGAGCTCAGAGCCTCTGAAGTGCAGCCAGTGCTCTGAACTGTCGGTGAGTGCTGAGCCGTGTCTCCTGCTCCACCCTGCCTGTCTGCCTGCCTGCCTGCCAGCCTGCCTGCCTGCCTGCCTGCCAGCCTGCCAGCCTGCCAGCCTGCCTGCCTGCCTGCCTGCCTGCCTGCTTATCTATCTTCTTTTTGTTTTAGCTCTAGGAAGAATTCTTTGTATTTTGAGCATTGTTATTTGGTCATACATGTGCTAAATCTTGTTTAAGAAGGATTTCCAAGCCAGGTGTAGTGGCACCTGCCTTTAGTCCCAGCCCTAGAGGCAGAAGCAGGTAGAACTACATGAGTTTGACACTCACCTGATCTACAAAGCAAGTTCCATGACAGACAGTGCTATACAGCAAAACCTTGTCACAAAACAAACAAACAACCCCAAACCCAACCCCCCCAAAGGTAATAAAAGCATTCTCCATGCCACCACCTTCCAGTGGCACATGTCAACTGCAGGTTAACAACTTACTCAATGGACAACCTCGAACAATAAGGTTTTCACATCAGGATGCAAAGCACACCATCTGGGTAATTTTGAAAATCCCCACATGAGGATCACAACACTGACCATTAAGTCTGAATGTCTGAGATGGGGTCAGACTCCAAAGTACTGGCTTAGAGGGCAAACTTCATTTACCATCATCTGCGAAGTGCTGCTAAGTTCCAATTCTTAGTGTCTCGCAGATATAAAGTAGACAGAACCTTTTCAGATGAACAGAGTGCCTGTAGTATGGCCGTGGGGCAAAGATGCCTCAACTAACACCTCAGTAACCAGGTGTCGCTATACAGGCCAGGGTAAGGGACCCCCAGGAGGAAGGCGAATTCACCTCGAGAAGTGTAAGAATGAACACACATGGACTTCTCTGGTCAATGAGTAGGTTTCCCTTCTACAGGGCAGCGGTCCTCAACCTTCCTAAGGCTATGACCCTCTAATACAGTTCCTCGGGTTGTGCTGACTCCCGACGGTAAGATTATTTCAGTGCTACTTCAGAACTCCAGCTTTGTTACTGTTACGAATCACACTATGAGTATCTGATATGCAGGATACCTGATACTCGACCCCTGCGGAAGGGCCGTTTGGCCTCTAAAGGGGTTGCACCTACAGGCTGCGAGCCGCTGCTCTAGGGGTACAGATGTGCCCCTCAAAACGTGAACACGTCCCTTCCTGTCCACAGAGAGCAGTCCGATGAGTAGTGACAAAAATACCTGGTCTTGGCCCCAGAGCCTCGCGCGAGGCTCGGCATACTGAAGGATGTCGAAGGCGGTTTCTTTGATGATAACTGGGTTCAGGATCCTGAAGTGCTTCGGCTGGAGTGGGATCTTCTCTGCCACCCGCTTCCAGAAGAAGAGCCGTACCCAAAACGGCTGAGGAAAGAACGAGAGCAGCCATTAGGGACGCTGTCAGAGAGGCGGAGGAGACGGTCCAGCTGCCCCCGGCTGACCTGAGCACACTCAGCAAATGCATGGACTCCCAGCACATAAGCCCAGCAGTGCCACCCCGAAACCGGCCACCTGGGAAGGTGGCTCAGGCCTGAGGGCAGGGCAGGAGCCAGCCTGCGTGCTGGAGGAAGAAACTCCCGGGGATGGCCAACCACCGTGGTCCCAGAGAAGAGCAGCGACGGGAGGGAGCCACAGTGCCGTGCCGAGGGCCTGTGACAGTCCTCACACCCACTTCCACCCACGCCACTTCCCAGTCACGTAAAATCGCTTAGCACCTGCTGGAGGTCACTTCCTTCCCCAGCAGAGAGTCCAGAAAATCCAAACGATCTGCAGACCCAGGCTCTGGGGCGGGCCCACTAACCTAACACACGTGCGTTTCAACCAGAGTGTGTGCGCGCGTGTGCGTATGACTGTGAGTGTGTGTGTGAGTGTATGTGTGTGAGTGCATGTGAGTATATGTGTGAGAGTGTGTGTGACTATGAGTGTGTGAGTGTGGTGTGAGTATATGAGTGTGTGTGAGTTATGAGTGTGTGAGTGTGGTATGAGTATATGAGTGTGTGTGAGTTATGAGTGTGCATATATGTGTATGAGTGTGTGAGTAGGAGTGTGTGTATATGTATGTGAGAGTATGTGTATATAGGTGAGTGTATGAGTGTGTGAGACTGTATGAGTGTGTGAGTGTTCATGAGTGCGTGTTGCCCAGCCCCTGTGTGTTGGCAGAGGACGGTGTCTGGGCCTCCCCTCTGCCGTGCAGCTCGCCGGGACTGAACTCGGTGGCCGTGGCCTCTGCCCCCACCGAGCCTGCCCTTGTATTAAGATTTCTGTGGTTTGAGACCGAGCTCTGGGGCCACAGTCACGTCTCTGAGTACCGGGCATGCTGGGGCCTCTGCCTTCCTGAAGGCCCTGAGTTTACTCCAGGGAGAGGCAGCTCTGGGGCGAGCACACACAGTCCCAGCTAGTTTACATGCACCCAGGCAAAGCTCGCTTCGTGAGTGAAACGCCACGCAGGTCCATTCTGGAGGACGAGGTGTCCGGCCTCAGGATAGCAGTGTGGCCCTAAAGTGGACACGTCCTTGTAGCAGTGACCACCTAAGAAAAGCCTCCTTGTTCGGGGCATCTGATTTGCTTCTTTCTAAGGCAGGGCCTCAGGTCTCCCAGGCTGGCCTCAACTCCATGGAGCTGAGGGCGACCCAGAGCTTAGCCTCCTGCCTGCACCTCGACAGTGCTGAGGTTATAGGTGTGCACCCCTCTACCCGGTTCTAGTGGTGCTAGGAATTCAACCCAGGCCTTTTGTATGCCAGGCAAGCACTCTACAAACTGAGCTGCAGTTTCAGTTCCATGTGCCAATTCATAACCAGGTTCTGAAAGCATTTTGCAGCTGGAGTCCTGAGGGGTTTTCTACAAAGAGGGAGAATATAATTTGGAAGACAACACAAAAGTATGCATTCTACTGTGTCTAAAAAGAAAAGCCCATAATTGTAATCCCAGGTGCCCTCACTTTTTACCAATGTCTGACTGCCAGAAGAATTTCGGTTCTTACCAGGGATTCGTTTCTTAGCATTGCTTGAAGCCACTTGAAATCAACACTCTTAAATAGAACGGTGACGAACAAGTCATTGGCGTAGTATTCAGCATCCGACAGCGGTGCGCCCTCTGGGTAAGTCATTCTTATAGTGGTTTTATTTCCAACGTGCTGAGAATAACCCTCGACCGGAGCACTGTTTAACCTCATCAAATTAAAAAAAAAAAAAAAAAAAGGAACAACTGACAAAGGAAGCCATCAACCATCCTGTCACACCATGCACACCCCAACATCCTATGCCATGTCCTCCATGAATCGGGACACTGTTGGAGTAGGCTTCCCTCCCAGAGGCCTCGGTGTGCTCCACAGCACTGTCCTCCAGGTTCCGGCTGAATGCAGGCTGCCATCCACGGCAGAACACCAGCAGAAAAGCCTAGACGGTCAACCTCAGCCGTTCTGCCAGCTGAAGCTAGCCCAATCATATAACATCTGGGGCTTTCCTGCGTAGGATTTCTTTGAAAATCTCCTGTTTACTCACATAATTAAGAGTTGTTGCCTGAGTTCTAAAGTTTCCTGAGTACTTGGGGTTACAGGGGTGTGCCACTGTGCCCAGCTAGTTAATGGTCTTCTGAAACCTCATCAAAGCATCTGCCACACAGTTGTGTCTAACCTTTCTACCTCACGGCTACTTCCTCTTCCAGGTCTTAAACACCTAATCCCATGGTTATTAAATTAAGCTACCAAAGAGGACAACTAAATGCCAAAGCACGCCACTAGCCAGATTGCTTTCTTTCTTCTGATGTGAAAACAAAAGGCATTATTTATATAAACAGTTACATGTGAGTAAAGTCTGTAGATTAGGTCTGTAAGCATTAATGTATGGATACAATTTATTAACTGTATATAATAGCTTTCTGATCCTGAGTATCGTGTCCCTGTTCTCAGGAAAGTCACACCCAAGTTCTTAGGGCTTGTAACTTGCAACGTTCACAAAGAGGTCAGCAGAGGGGACTGGTACAGATGCCTCTGACTTTCGAGCGGCCAATGTAAAATCTTTCACCTCCACGAAGGTTCAAAGCAATGTGCATTTGATAAAAACCCAATTTTGAACTTTGGATTTTGGGTGTTTCCTGGGCTGTGGACATACTTTTTTATGATGCCACAGGGTAGCAGACACGTGGATCACGAGGGGAAATGACTGGCATCCTTCACTTTGCTTTATGACCCAGTAGGGATCATAGCATGATATTTACAGCTGGGCTGTTATGCCTGTGGCATGTGCTCAGACACTGGGGACCCAAACTCCAGTCCTGAAGCAGGGAACTTCTGCATCGAGCTACCATCCTTGCCCTGAGATGCATTTTCGATGGAAATGTTTGCTGGGAGTGCAGGCAGGAGCCTCTCTGTGAGCTTAGGAACATCTGCATAGATACAGGGGAAGTCAGCCAACACACGAAATGTGGGCAACCAGGGAGCTGGGAGAAGGCAGATGGGAGCTATCCTCACTATCTCCACAAGACTGTGAAAACGAAGATCCTTCTTAACCAATCTTCCTCCTCCTAAAAGGACATCGAGCCCCATTTCTGCCCCTCCCAGCTGTCCTAGTCCTGTCCCCACACCAGCGAGGGTCCCTCACTCCGCCATCCCACCCGACTCCTGTCAGAGAAGAAAGAACACTGTCCTTCTAAGGCAGCTTGGTGTGCAGCCTCCTCTAGCCACCCGTCCTGGAGCTGGAAGCCTGCACTGTCTGCGTCAGGTCTGCCTTCTTCCCCTCGGCCTAACCGTGCACTGCTGGCTAGGATGGGCCGGGGTTCCTGGCCCTGTCTTGCACAGTGCTACTGACACACAGGCATTACTTCATCTGCTCAAATGGGGCCAGGTGCAAGGTTTAGAAGCCTCAAGACCTTGTACTTCAGCAGTTAGGCACCGACACCTGTGTCTTCTGTGGCACCAGCTACTCATGACGTCATTTCTGAGAAGAAAGCACTTAACACTGCTGGGCAACAAGAAGCACGAATGGATGACAGCGGTCACACGCACGGACCCCTGCAAGACCCAGCCCACTTGGCTTGGCTCTCAGTAGCCTGCGGCTCCCTTCTGCTTCTTCCTAGCTTTTTCCTTGTCCCTCTGAACACCCAGTCTTTCCTAAGAGGCCTTTGACCCAGCATGCCCTGTGCCGGCCCTCTGCCTTCTATGCGCTCCTGAAGTAGCTGCAGCACTGAGAAGCCTACCACTCACTGCTTAGTACTTTATACCCATTCATGCATCCTGTCTCCACAGAGGACGAACCCTTCTGCTTCTGGGCTACAGATGAGGAAACTGAGGCGTCATGGAATGGCTGACCAATTAACAGACGTCCCATGTGAACATGATGTTCACTTTGGGGATCAAAATGGCTGGAGTGCATTTCGTCAGGTGCCCCGATAACCAGTTCTTTCCACTTCTGGGTGTCTGATAGCACTTCAGCTAAGGCCTTAGACCCCTGGACTAGAAATCTTGCTATCACTTGACATTAGTTTTCAAACCATTAAAAGGGGCGGTCAATTACTTTTCAATATGACCTCCAGATTGTCTTCTGAAATGCTTCCACTCTCTGTGTGTCACTCCCAACCATATCCGTCACACCCTTACCTCTAGGCTCTGCTACATTCTCCTGTCTTCCATCTGCCCATGGACCACCGCAGGCTACACAGACTGAACTAGGACCTAGCTCTTGTGGCTAATTTACTGCCGTGTACCCAGGGTTGGAAAAACAGACCCCAGGCCTTGAAGACACCAATTCAACTTGTCTAAGGACCTAATCAGAACTGGCAGAAAGACACGAGCATAAAATACACAAGTAGTTTCATAATAAAAAGTGAAATATCCTAAAGTATGGCAAAAGAGTCACCAAAAAAATTATCTTCTTCTACAAGCATTCTAAGATACTAATGACCTCAGAAACTATTCATAAAATATAAGTTCAAAACACTTCACAAAGATACAAAATGCAGGGCTGGAGAGGTGGCCCGGGTGGACAATGCTGGCTGCTCGTCCAGAGGACCACAGTTTAGTTCCTGGCAGCCCCGCTGGGCAGCATCCAACGGCCGGTAACTTCACTCAGGAGACTGTGGTGCTCTCTTCTGGTCTCCATGGCCACTCGCATGCATGTGTGCGCATACACACAGACACACAAATGAAAACCAAAACCAATCTTTAGAGACAGATAGAAACACAGACGCCCATGTCCAGAGCTGCCCATGAAAAGCAGCACAACAAATCAGCAGTGCTGGGTACTCGTGCTAGGGGTCGCTGATGTTTTCTTCCTAAGAAAGGGTATATTTTACGTTTCTAATTGGAAAACCTTTTTTTCTCTCCTGCACTCCCACTAAATGGAGGGCCTTGTGCCTGTAAGCAAGCATTCTACCATTCATCTATCCCCTAATCTACAGGAATAACTTTTAAGTACCATGCCAGTGGCACATGCCTTTAATCCTAGCACTCGGGAGTCCCAGGCCAACCTGGTCTACGTAGTGAGTTCCAGGACAGTCAGAGCTATGAAGAGAGACCTATCTCATAAACCAAACAAACAAAAAATCCAAAAATCCAACCAACCAACCAACCAACCAACCAACCAACCAACCAACCAACCAAAAAACCAACAAAAGACCCACAAAACAAGCAAACAAAAATCCAGTTAGCAAACAAAGCCCCATTTAAAGAGTTAGGCAAGTCAAAGCCCAGGATGGCTGCCTACTGCTTGAATTGAGGTCTAGCTGCCCTCTCAGAGCTGACCCCAGGTCTCACTACCCCAAACTCCACTCCCAAAGCCAGGTGTTCCCAGCGACCTCCCAGCCCACATCACCTAACAGTACTGTTTAGCAAGACCCTCCTCCCCCATCCTTCCAAACCTCCCTCTTCTGAAAGGCCTGGCAAGTGACTCCAGCCACAGCACACTGAAGCTAGGATAACCGCTGCGTAGTTTGGGAACCTGACCGTTTGTGGTTTTATGTCAACACCCCAAGAGTTGACCCAGGGCTGCTGAAGAGCTGCCACTGTTCTTAGTGCAGGAGTACAGGACCCGGTTCTAGAGCAGAGAGGCTGGTTTTGAGTAGGTACCTTATTACCACGTCGAACTGGTTGAGGGCGTGGCCCAGCTCTAGTCCACGCAGGATGCCCCCGTTCCCGATAACCACGCAGCGCTTGCAGTCCTTGGCTCTCAGGTGCTCAGGGAAGTCATGCTCAGGCAGCATATCCAAGAGGGTCTGGACTTTACTGGAGAACTCCCGGAATCCAAAAGGAGGGTCATACTTGAGCTCGGCTTCGCTGGCCCTGGGGACCTTCTGCACAAAAGGCTCCAAGTCCATGTTGTACCTGTGCTCAAATAACTGAGCCATGCTCATCTTCGCGAACCTGGGCCGGCATTTCTTCTGTACGACTTGCCAAGCATGTCTCTGAGCTCTCTGGAGGGGAGAGCAACGTAGGCGTTAAAACCTCTCCAACATCAGAAACAGCACCGTCTGACACTCCTATGATGGCTGGAGTCACTCCCTTGTTGATCATCATTTGGCAACACAGAACTTTTAGGGCTAATTTTTTGCTCAGGAGCAGGAAGGACCCGGGGGTTCCCTGACAGGAAGAGAAACTCTCCAGGGGTGTTAGTTATGCCAATGAGACAAACCTGTCTTAAGAAGATGGGCACTAAGATGACTGCACTTTACTGCAGTGTACAAAGTGAGCAGATTCACAGACGCCAAGGAGAACGGTGGGGCCAGGCACCGAGGAGGAGAGGCAACGAGTGTGTCTAACAGGCATGGGGTTTGGGCTTTGCAAATTGAAAGGTTCTGGAGGTCCAGCAAGATGGCTAAGTAAAGGTGCCAGTTGCCAAGCCTGGTGTCTGAGTTTAATCTCTAGGACCCACAGGATGGAAGGTGAGGGCCGACTCCCAAAGGTGGTCGCCTGACCTCTATACTCTGTGGCCCACCCATGCGTGCACACACACAATAAAGAGGAAGCTCTAGAGGTCTATGAGCTTAGTGGTATGTTTGCCTGGCAAGCTGCAAAGTTCTGGTTTGGTTCTCAATACCCCAAACGGTTACAACGGTAAACTGAGTTATGTGGGTTTTGTCTTTTACTTCAATAACGGAGAGCTTCATAATTTCCACCCAGCAGGCTAAGAAGCAGTCTTGTTTATCAGTAGGGTAATTGGCTTTGGTCTGGAAGACAAATGCCCTTCAGCGTTATCAGGGAACAAGTGTCCTGAGCACAGGGAACCTGCTGGTTCATGTGCATTTCCCTAGAGCTGATGGCTCCTATCAGCAAAGACCAGCTGCTGAAGGCCACGTCAGGAGACTGCCCACACGTGGCTCCTGTGTCTTCTTGCTTTCCATTCTTCTGTTCAACAGCCTGCCTGCTCACATGCCGGCTCCCAGGCAGCTTCCTCCTGTGCACACATGCAAATGTGTGGCATGAGGTCCTCTATTTCCGAGGAACTGGTCTCTAAACCTGTTAGTGTACCATAAAGATTCCTACTGCTGTAGTTTTAAACATTACCTCAGCTGTTTTTCCTCAGTCTTATTACTATTTTTACTCCATTTCTTATTACACTTCATTCTGTGTGCAAGTGTGTGGGTGTGGATGCATGTGCCTTCGTGTGCAAGGATGTGTGTGCGGGTGTCTGGGGTCAGTTTATGGGAATCAGCTTTCTCCTTCTCTGACCTGGGATTAAGGGGTGGACCGGTTGTCAGTCCTGGCAGGAGGTGCTTTCCACACATGGCTCCACCTCACCACCCATTATCTAATTTTTGTAGAATATGTGTTTAAAGGGAACACACTTCCCTCATTTCAGTAGAAAGCCTTTGAAAAGGGCTTGAAAGTACAGCCTTGAAAAGTTACTTAGTGTCTGTAAAGGGCATAGCATGTACATTTTGGGGATTGGCGTCATTTTGGAATGGGGGACTGACTGTCTCACAGACTCACACCCATTGTGGCACTCTAAAATAAGGTCAGTACTAGCGAGCATCCTTTGTGGTTTCAAGGCGGCACATGCAGCAGAAGGAATGGCTGAGCTGGGCTGCCCACTGCCAAGGCCTGAAACAGCAGCTTCTACACCTACAGGAAAGAAATGACATTCCAGACTAGCATTTTCCCTGAGCAATCAGTTGGAAAGCCAAGCAAGGAATCTCTCATGACTCTGTGTCCTCATAAACACTAAGCACATGAGGCTCCATCCATCCTTAATGCCAAAGTTGGGGAGGTGAAGCAAACAGAAAGACTCCTGCTACGGTCTTCATATACCCTATAGACTCCAGGCCTGGTGGTCAAAGACAGACATTTTCGGAGTTCCAAAGGCCCAATTCACCCCAAGGATACCTGCCCAGCGCATGGTTTCCCAGGTCACCTAGGACGCAAAGGAACATCTGCAAAGTGTCAAAGGAGACCCGGGAAGCTTCTCACTACCGGACAGGAAGGGGGTTGTAAGCAAGTGGGAAGTGTGTGCCCGGCTCTTTCTGCTGCCAGATCTTTTCTGTACAAGTCTCCTTTGGAGAGGAGTGAGATTTCATTCTACCCCGTCTTGGAAAAGCACTCAGTTTCAGGCTTCAAGTTTACTCTCTCACACTGAGAGCAGAGTCCAAGACCCAGCTGTCGCCCTCCCCTTCGGTGCCTGCCACAGCCTGGCCAGGAAACTGGAGGGCACAGGCAGGCACAGCTCAATGGCACTGCTGATGTCAGAACCCCCGCCCATCCTCTCCAATCTTGTTTCCACTTGTTTAAACTCGGGCTGAGCTCTGAAGGTGTCAGCAATCATGTGGGATAACTTTTCTAATTACAATGTACTTCGCTGTCTCTCTCTCCTCTTTTCCCTGCATGGGCTTCGAAGCTTAAACAAACAAACAAACAAACATAAAAAATGGAACAGCTCACTTTAGGAGCTGGGGTACTTGGAGGAGGTAGTGGTTCCTGAACACGGCAGCTGAAAAGAAAGGGGGTGGGGTGGCTGACTGGAAGGCACCATCTAGGCGGCCCTGGGATGCAGAGAACCATGACACTGTGTCAAAACTAGGGATGGAGATGAAGGCTCTGGTTCTTCAAAGCCATGGGAGCCACACTTTCAGTGTGTTCAAGCCTCCTTTCAGAGGCTTCTACTGGTCTTGTTAACAACTGGCATGTTAATGGACACTAAAAACAAACAAACACAACATACGCTCCACAACTGGGCAGCTGCTCTCCCTCCCCTGCAGAATGAATGGCATTTGGGCCCAGTGCAACCGGGAATATTGGCAGGGCTGGGCAAGGGTGCCATTCATGCTTCCAGATGCTGGACACAGCCACCGAAGCTAACAGGGCTCACTCTGCTGAGACAACACACGTACAGTCATTGAAACCCACACTCACGTAGGCCAGGTGTGTGGCACATCTGCAGTCCAAGTCCATTGTGCACGACAAATAACAGATGGATGCCTGGCTGCTGCGGCTTGGGACTTCCTGTCTGTCCCACTTCCCATCTCTTTTCTGCTGTGCCCCACCCCAAGCCCTCCATGACACGCTGCACACACCAGAAGGGGGCCATCTTACCAAGACCTTTCTGAAAAGTGGGGCTATCTGAAAGGGTTAGAATGGTTTTGATGTTGCTGCTGCTTTGTGTTTCCAGGAGGGTAGGAGCAGGGAGCGGGCCGAGCAGGTTAATGTGCTCCACACGGGACACCCCGAGTTCGGTCCCTAGAACCCCATGGTAGAAGGGGAGAAGACCTCTTGTAAGTTGTCCTATGGCCTGTACGTGTGTGCGGTGGCAAGTATGAGTCCACACACACAAATAAAGACATGTTTTTAAAGGGTTCACAATGAGCCCGAGCCGCGTGACCTGCCTTTAAAAATGTCTCACGTTGTCGAACAAAGGCAAACAGAACTTGCCTCCAGCTTCACCACGGCTTTCAAGGGTTAAGTACACAAAACAGTCCCCTACTCTCTTCCCCAGTGGAAAACTATAGCAAACTTTCGCTTATTCTTTCCTGTATTATTTGAAATTTGAGGATTTTGCTGTTGCTTAGTTTTAGAACCAGGGTCTTACTACACAGCCACACTGGCTCCAATCCCAGCTCCAGCCTCTTGAGTGCTGGGATTACCACCATGGGCTACTATGTCCAGCTCCTGTGTCCAGTTACTATGTTAGTTTTCAATTGGAAAGATGAACACATTATGCTAAGTGCAAAAAGCCAGCAACAAAAGGCAGTGGGCTGTATTTACATCAAACAGAAAACAGCCCTAGAGCAGAAAGGGATTCGTGGTTGCCTGGACCAGGGATCGAGCTAACAGTCCTGCAGTTTCTTTAGGGGATGATGAAAAGGCTCTGTACACACATCACCACGCAGCACAGATCTGTAAATATGTAGAAGGCTCATGCCATACGCGGTGAGTTTTATGATGTGTGAATTGTATCTCAATAAAGTGGTTAGAGAGAGAGGCTGAGAGGGAACAAGGGAGCAGCTGTACCCAGTGCGCCAACGGAGGCCACGCTGGGATGCCGCAAGGGGAAGCCGGTGATGGGCCATGCGGTCACACGGGGATGGAGGCGTCGCCACGTGCTCCTGAAGGTAATGAGACTTCTGGGGGAGGTGACACTGCAGGCTCAGTGCTTAGAAATCCTACTGTCCAGTGATAGGGCATACCCGAGGCAGAGACAAAAGAGACAACAGACCAGAACACAGAACCCCTAACAGCCACCTTGGCATGCAGGCCTTCCCAAGACTCTCAGGAACTGTGTGAACTCAACCTACTTGCAAATACTGCACAGTTCAGACACACTGGGAATATACTCACATGAAGCAGCACGAGAGGGGTGACGAACGGAAGGAGACCTCAAGCCCTTCCCCTGCAGAATGTAGCCAGTCCAATATGCCTGTCATTGAAGCCACCTAGGCCGTCCTACCATTTGCCCTAAAGCAGATCTTTCAGGCCGTGTAAGTGTTCCCACCTTTTCTCTGATGCCTCAGAGATGCAGTCCTCAGTCTGTTTTTGGTCTTTTTATCTAAAGTCACTGAAGAAAGTTAAAGAGCAATAGCTCCCGTCATCATGGCTCAGTCGTTACACTGAGCCATTAAGCCGTTCTTCCAGAGGACCTGGGTTAGATGTCCAGCATTCATCTGGAGGCTCACAACCATCTGTAACTACAATTCTAGGCGATCCAATGTCCTTTTCTGGCCTCTGTGGGTACTGCATACTTAGGATATACAGACAGACATGCAGGCAAACTTCTAGCTGGGTGTGGTAGGGCACGCCTTTAATCCCAGCACTTGGAAGGCAGAGGGTAGAGTTCGAGGTCAGCCTGGTCTACAGAGCGAGTTCCAGGGCTACACAGAGAAACTCTATCTCCAAAACCCAAAATCAGAACAACAAAAACAATAACCTAGATACGTAATTTTTTTAAATTAAAAAAAAAGAGTAACAGCTATCACAATCAGAGCAGGAGCCGGGTGATGGCTGAGTGTCAAAGAACTTGCTGCACGAGTTGAGGACTCAGGGAGAAAACCAGGCATGGTGGCATGGGCACACATAAATCCACATGAAGGCAGTTGTCTGACCTCTAAAAGGACAAGGAGACCAACCCCAGTCTATTCCTGTAGTTTTGGGGGAGATAATGCTCACGGGCAGCCAGGTCTCTATGTCTGCCAGGTGGGCTCCATATGAGGCGCTATGGAAACTCATCCGATCTGTGCCCAAGCACCGAGCACCTCCTCACAGACTCCAGAGCCATCATCTGGCAGGCAGGCAGGCAGTCATGGTACATGTGATTCAAAGAACAGGAAAATAAGATGCATGAGAAAGTGGGGAAGCTTGGCAAAGATCAAGGAAGAAGAATCCAGAGTGACTCAGTAACCCATATTAAACCCATTATCTTAGGCCTTTTCCAGGAGACAGAAAACAACAGGAAGTAAAAAACCCTGGTGCAGGAGTGCTGTGAAAGGCCTTGGAACTGAACGGGCTTCAGGGATGTCTGCAAGGCCAGACCAATCTGCAGAGGAGGCTCCAGGCAGATGTGGAATCCTCACGAAACAAGAGGAGACAGGAAGCATCTGAGGAGGGAGGCATGCAGGAAGGCAAAAGCCTGTGACTAAGCCGCTGAGGCCAAGTGGCTTCCTTAGCTCGACCACAAAAACGGAAGCATCTGAAGAATACAGACTAAAAGAGGAATGAATGAATCCAAATCCAGCAAGGAAGGAAGCATCTAGAAAAGAACAGACATTCACCATTCCTGATACTTCCCAGTTGAGAAAACTTGGGCCTAGTGTATTCCAGTACCATTGGGTTTGGTTTGGTTCAGTTAGGTGAGACAGGCCTTGAACTGGCAGCAATCTTCCTGCCTCTGTCTCCTAAGTGTTGGGACTACAGACTGGTCAGGACCCTGGCTTGATTGCTTCATCTCCAATCCCCAGTCACCTCAGCTGTGACAGGGAGGATGACATGCTACATCCCAGGCGATCTTGAGGACTCTCTGAGCTGAGAGCATGTTTCAGCTGCAGCATGACCCCTGACACATACCAAGCACAGAACAAGGGTAGCTACACTGGCTACTTGGGTTAGATGTCGGTGAGCAGGTCATACCCACAGGCCACTGTCTGTAGATAGACAAGAGGCTGGGCTGATAAGGAAGAACGACAGAGTGAGCCACAGTCCGTGTAACAGTCTGTTCCTCCTGGAGCTCACTGCCGCCTCACCACCCTGGATTCAATCACCACTTTTTTTACCCTGGGCTGAACACTACAAACCTAACTACTCACTACTTCACCTATCAAACAACTTAGAAACATCAACAAAAACTGAAAGAAAAACTGAATGCAATACTATGTAAAAAATCTTTCAGACTAAAACCTGTCTTTGTACTCACAGATAAGCACCTGGAACACCAGGATTGTTGAACATGCAATGTTGTCTCTTCAGTGGAAGAAATGCATCACCTCTTTCCCTCCCGGAAGGCTGGAAATGGAGGTTGCTAGTAGCCTAGGCGATCCTTGAGCTATCTGTATGGTCAGGGGCTCCCCCAAGCTCTTTCAACCAGGATGGGGGGGGGTGCTAATAGCCTAGATGACCTCTGTACCAGTTGTGTGAGCAAGACGACACCAGAACCTCCCCATGACCCTTAGGATAACACATGCAGCCTGTCTTTATCTTCATGGAAGACGTGACACGTACTTTGGGAAGAGTTTCAATGTAATCATGCCTCCTTGTGCACATGAGGAAACTTTTTCCCAAACTGGACTATATTTAAATGTGCCTAAAGTAAACTGCCCGGTGTCAGAGTCGAGACGTTTGAACCAACACCGGCTATGGAGTCGTGCTGAACCAGATTTCCTTCTTTCTCACATGGATCTTTCCTCTGCTGGTTGTGGTGTTTCCAGAGATCCCACAAAAACCGAAGCCCAGGAATGACACATCACATCAACAGAATCATCATGATGAATGAACTCCATGGAAGGTGCCTCAACATGTGTCCAGTAGAGTCCACTAGTAAATGGACACTAATTCTGCAGGATGGAAAGGCTAGGTGGTGGGTGGAGAAGGAGGGTGTCTGGTTTTGGAGTGCTAAGACTGAGTTTTCCTTTGTCCTAGCTTGAACTGTCAACAGGACTCAGCCTAGGGTCACCTGAGAAGGGAGTCTCACCTGAGGGACTGCCCAGGTCAGACTGGCCCATGAGCATGTCTTGACTGTTACTGGCGGTTTAGGGGCCTGTCCACCGTGAACAGTTCCATTCCCTGCGCAGGTGGTCCTGGGCTACATAGGAAGTTAGCTGAGTACTAGCCTGTGCCAGCCAGCAGGCAGTGCTCCTGCATGCTTTCTGACACACTGCCTTGGGTGTGAGCGAGTTCTCTGGTTACAGGGTAAATCTGAATGGAATGGCATACCTTAGCATTCGGCCTTGACTTCCCTCAATGATGGACTGCAGTTACTTGAACTGAAAGAAAGCCTCCCTCCCCTAGGGTGCTTTTGGCGAGAGCACTTTGTCACAGACCACAGCTATGAAAGTAGAATGCTTCTTGAGGTTTTCACTGGTATTTCTCTGTCATACAGCAGAGATGGGCTTGCAGCCAAGGTGTGTGTGTGGACACATGTGACCTTAAACCACATGCAGCAGCTCACCTCTTTGTGGTCAGGCTTCACCTCGTACATTCCTTTCATGTCACATTCTTCGACAGTGTAGTTTACCTTGAGGATGTACAGGAGCCACAATCCAAACCCAAGCAATGCACACCTGGATGGGCGGAATCAGGTGGAGTAACGCAGTCTGCGACACCCAGAGAGAAACATAAACTAAGGCAGTCCTAAGTCAAATGAAATAAAAGTAGATCTAAGGCAGCGGCTCTCAACCGGTGGCTCACGACTCTTTTGGAGAGCTGTTCAGCCCTTTCACAGGGATCACAGATCAGAAATTCTGCAGTGCAGACATTACATCACAACTCATAACTGTCACAAAATTACAGCTATGAAATAGCAGCGAAATAATTTTATGGTTGGGAGTCACCACATGTAACCTGAAGAACTGTATTAAAGAGATGCAGCATTAGGAGGGTTGAGAACCATCGATCTCTGGTTACCGTACAGTAAAAGGAAGGTATCATTTCCTGATGAGATAAATTAGTCACTTATGAGTCTCTTTTTTATAAGTAAATATAGAATCACCATGCCCAATGCCTCTTTTTGCAAGGGCAGAAAATCCAGATAGTAAAATCTAAATCACAATGTCGATGATGGAACTGTAGTAGCAGTAGAACTACAGAATCTTTTTCTGCATCTTTAAATACTGTCAGGCTTTTAACAAAGAAACAGTCCAGGTGAAGGGGGAGGTGGAAAACCTAGATGCAGTTTTTTTTTTTTTTAATTAAATTGACAGCTGATTTTATTCTTTAGGAGAAAAATTATTCCATTTGTCTTGTTAGAAAGAACACTGCAACTGTACAAACAAAAAAGATGATGAAAGCTCTTAACACACAGTTCTCTAGTTAAGAATCTGATTTCCTTTTGCATGTTTGGAATCACCATATGCCACTCCAGCGAAATTGCTTTTTTTTTTCTTTTTCTTTTTTATATTTAATTACAGTAGACTAGATACAGTTCTAATGCACAAGGTTCTCACGGATTTTAAAGAAACAATCTCCCACGGGGCTAAGCACCATCTGTAACTCCAGGCCTAGGGGATCCTCTCTGGCCTCTGGCACTGACACACGTGGTGCAGCCATTCTTGCAGACAAAACATTAAAAGAAAAAACCTACTAACCTACTTGTATTTCTAGAGAATCCTACCAAGGAATGCGTGATTAGAGAACACCAGCAGTTACCCCAAGCACATCGAAGACTGTCTCTACAGCTCTCATAATTCACACTTGCTTAGCATCATACCATGCACACAGACAGATGGACAGACACGCAGTCCCTGGAGGAAAGAGAGTGTTTAGTTTTGGCTCGAGTGTTTAGTTTTGTTTGTTTGGTTTTGTTTTTATGAGACAGGGCCTTCCTAATTAGTTCTGGCTGTCTTGTGGCTTCTTATCTAGGCAGACCAGGCTGATCTCTAGCTCACAAAGATCCTCCTGCCTCTGCTTTGCATGCACTGGGATTAAAACTGTACACCACAAGGCCCTGCCAAGACTTCTTTTCAGTAAGTCTCCAGCAACACTGATAAAGGAAATGTCGAAGGGTCTAAGCCACAATTTAAGAGCCACTGCTTTAAATAACATCCTTAAGACCTGTTTACTTGTATTTTAGTGTGTGAATATTTGCCTGCATGTGTGTACATTCACCACATGTGTGCTCAGTCCCCAAGGAGGTTACATGAAGGTGTGAGATCCCCTGGAATTGGAGTTACAGGTGGTTATGAACCACCACACACACGATCAAAATCAAACCCAGGCACTGCAGGAAGCGCTCCAATATGCTCTTCTGAAAACAAAGGTAAAGAGTCATCTTTTGAGAAAAATAATGTATTTCCTTTTTTTCTTTCTTTGTGCTTGCAATCTCAATGCAGGTGAATAACCCCCACAGTATGTAATTTAATTTAAAAAGAATGAGAAAAAAGAAGGAAGAAAAGGAAGGAAGAAAGAAAAGAAAAGAAGGAAGAAAGAGAAGGAAGGAAGGAAGGAAGGAAGGAAGGAAGGAAGGAAGGAAGGAAGGAAGGAAGGAAAAAGTTTCAAGTTGGTACCAAAGAAGCCTGCCCAAGTTCTTCCTTTGCTAATTTTCCTAAGTGCTGGGACGTAAGAGTCCCCTGGCTTAAACACCTGTCGTCTCCAGTGTTCAATATTTAGTGGCATTCAGGAGTCTTCTGGAGACGTTAATTTGTCAGTTTACATAATCGCACAATAGCTAAGCACACCTTTTGTTAGGCAATGGTACACTAAGTTACTCTCAGGCACCCAAGCTCAGAGACTGGCAATGGTGCTCCCATCAAACCCATCTATCAAATACAAGCGGTGCATAAACTCATTCGTCTATGTACTGAGTCTTCGCTTTACCTGCTCCTTGGACCCAGCGTTCGCCTCTAACTTCAGGTGCGAACCTCACTGAACACTTCTAACCTTATGCTGTTGACCTGGAGGTATTCTTAGGGCCTGGGGCTTGTGCTTACTTTCGGATGTGTTTTAGTAACGAGCTGGGTCTTCTCATCTTGTGCTGGGTTCGGGTGTACCATTGCAGGGAGTTCCTTGAGCAATCACTTCTCAGCTTTACAGAGGTGAACTCACTTGGCATTGCTGGGAAGAGAGAGGAAATGGGGGAAGGGAGAAGTGTTAGGTGCATGATACTTTAAGAGACTTTAAATTGATACTGCCGTGCTTGGAGTACTACTTGGTAATAGAAGCTATGGCTACAACCACTGATACAACAACTTGCGCCAAACTAGCCAAACTAGAGGGAGTGATGTTGAGATGAATGTTAAAGGGTCACACGCTGTATGAGACCTAACACTCTTCAGACAACAAAACCACAGAAGCAGAGAGCACAGCAATAGATGAAAGGAATTACTGGGAGGAGAAGGTGTGCTGGGACACACCTATAATCCCAGCTCTGGAGAGGCTGAGGCAGGAGGATGGTGAGTGCAAGAGCTACATACGCTGTCTCGGGGTATGGCACCGTGGGGGACCCTGAAGTGACAGAAATGTTCTGGATCTTGACATTTCCTGCTGCCCTGACTGTTGAGACACAGCTCTGTAGTTTTGCATGATGCCATGGTGGGGGAAAGGTGTAGAGAATCTACAGATTGTCACACATGAATCTAAAACTACTCCAAAATTTAAAACTTAATATGGGGTGGGGGCTGGCAAGATGGTGAAGTATGTAATTGCCAGCAATTCTGATGACCTGGTTTTGAAGTGCCTGGACACTTTCTGAAGTGTTCGAGGCTGTTGTTCATACAGAATAAAAAGCCCCGGGGTTTTCACTTCCCTAAACAAGCTTGGTTGATTCCACTGCGCCGCCTGATACGCCTGATCACACAGTGGAGGCGAAAAAGATGTAGTCAGGAAGTACTTCAGGATCTATCCCTTCCCTTGACTGGGTCTGCTGGAAAATATGTGGCCTTATGGGTTCTGCCTATATAAGCTACTACAAAATGTGACTCGCAGCCATTTTCTGTGAACCCCAGAACGGTCCGGGCCAGAGTCCATCATCTCAGCCAGTATTTAATTAAAGCTTGCTTCAAATTTGGCTCAAAAATTTCTGGGAGTGGTCATCTTCTCGACCAGTGGGATTATACACCTCACATGTTGGAGTTCCTGCTATCCCTCCTGGGCTTCAGGTTGAAAAAGAAAGAAGACAGCTATTCAGACAACTGTTAGTTCAGTGCTATATCCTGAAGTTCCCAAGGAAAAGGTCACACAGCTGCATTGAAGACTCTAAACCAGTTGTGGGGTTTGAACTTTAAAACCTAGGAGAGCTGTAATGCTGCTGGTCTAGAATCCAAATAATCTTGGGCTATCTTAATCAGCCTCCGTAGCCACTCAGTGCCCATGTTCCACGCCTGATGTAGCATGTCAGATGCAGATCAACTTTCAACTACCAGGCAAAACCCTGGAACATATGAACTCACAAAAAGCTAATACTGTCATCAGACAGCACCTGAACCTGCAGGAGAGATGCCCCCACCTACCAGCGGTTGGTAAATCCCTTAACTCATGAGCATCGTTTGTTCTGTGTCTATAAAAAATCCACATAACTGTTTCCATGCTTCCTGAGCAATGACTGGCTGTTCCGCATTCTCTTTGGGGTGTGTCACAATTACTTTCAGCTGTCAACAGGACACAAACTTAGTCATCTGGGAAGAGAAACATTAACTGAAGAACTGCCCCTCAGGGACTGGACATGTCTGAGAAACATTTTCTTAATTCTCAACTGATGTAAGAGGCCCTGCCACTGTGATTGTGCGATCCCTAGGCTGCTGAGAAAGCCACAGGGAGCAAGCCGGTAAGCAGCATTCTTCTGTGGCCTCTGCCTCAGTTCCTGCTGCCTGGTTCCTGCCTTGATCTCCTGTCCTGGCTTCCAATTGTGATGGGCAGCAAGACTAAGCAGACCTTTCCTCCCTAAGATGCTCTTGGTCATGGTGCTTATTACAGTAACAGTAAAATCAGAACAAGGTCAGAATGTTAGGTACCAATAAAGCAATAGCCTATCTTGTATGGGCACCAGTTGCTATTATGATAAATTTACATATTTAGTAATATGTTTACCATATTTAGTGTTTCTGACTGAAAGGCTAAATATACTCAGTCTGTCCATTCTGTCTCCCACCCCACCCCAACACCCATCTCCCTGGGGACTGAACCCAGGGCTTCACGTGCATGTCTACTGAGCTACACACATCCTAGCCCTCAAGTTGTATCTTATGACTTGGTTTACTTCCCTTTGCAGACAGGATCTCACTGGGAAGCTCAGGCCCACCTTGAACTGGTAGCCCTATGGCCTCACCCTCCCTAACACTGGGACTGAAGGCTGCACCACCACACCTGACTAGACTTTTGTTGTTTTCTTTGAGGAAAAAACCTTTCTATTTTTTTTTTCCTGGTTTGTTTTGGTTTTTTTGAGACACAGTTTCTCTTTGTGGCCTTGACTATCCTAGACTCACTTTAGAATAGGCTGGCCTCGAACTCACAGGTATCTGCCTGCCTCTGCCTCCCTGAGTGCTAGAACTACAGGCGTTCGCTGCCACTGCTGAGCCCAGCTGAAAGACCTTTTATTATTTATTTATTTTTAATTTTTAAAATTATTTATTAATTACACTTTATTCACTTTGTATCCCCCTTGTGGTTCCCTCCCTCCTCCCGTCCCAATCCCTCCCTTCTTCCACCCTCTGCCTGCATGCCCCTCCCCAAGTCCACTGATAGGGGAGGTCTTCTTTTCCTTCCTTCTGATCCTAGTCAATTAGGTCTCATCAGGAATGGCTGCATTGTCTTCTTCTGTGGCCTGGTAATGCTGCTTCCCCCTCAGGGGGAGGTAATTAAAGAGCAGGCCAATCAGTTCATGTCAGAGACAGTCTCTGTTCCTATTACAATGGAACCCACTTGGATACTGAACTGCCATGGGCTACATCTGTGCAGGGGTCTTAGGTTATCTCCATGAATAGTCCTTGGTTGGAGTATGTCTCAGGAAAGACCCCTATGCTCAGATTTTTTGGTTCTGTTGCTCTCCTTGTGGAGTTCCTGTCCTCTCTGGACCTTACTATTTCCCACTTCTTTCCTAAGATTCCCTGCACTCTGCCCAAAGGTTGCCCTTAAGTCTCAGCATCTGTGTTGATAGTGCAGGGCAGAGATTTTCAGAGGTCCTCTGTGTCAGGCTCCTGACTTGTTCCCTCTTTTCTCCTTCTTCTGATGTCCATCCTCTTTGCCTTTCTGGATAGGGGTTGAGCATTTTAGCAAGAGTCCTCCCCTTGATTAGTTTCTTTAAATGTACAGAATTTAGTAGGTTTAGCCTATACTATATGTCTATATGAGTGAGTATATACCGTGTGCATCTTTCTGCTTCTGGGATAGCTCGCTCAGGATGATCTTTTCCAGATACCACCATTTACCTGCAAATTTCATGATTTCCTTGTTTTTTATTGCTGAGTAATATTCCATTGTGTAGATGTACCACAATTTCTGTATCCATTCTTCAGTTGAGGGGCATCTGGGTTGTTTCCAGCTTCTGGCTATTACAAATAAGGCTGCTACAAACATGGTTGAGCAAAAGCTGTACTATAGAGCAACAATACTAAAAACTGCATCGTACTGGCATAGAAACAGACTGGTGGATCAATGGAATCAAATAGAAGATCCTGACATATATCCACACACTTAGGGACACCTGATTTTTGACAAAGATGCCAAACCATTCAATGGAAAAAAGAGACAGAATCTTCAACAAATGGTGCTGGTCTAACTGGATGTCTACATGTAGAATAATGCAACTAGATCCATACTTATCACCCTGCACAAAACTAAAGTCCAAGTGGATCAAAGACCTCAATATAAAACCAGACACAATAAACCGCTTAGAAGGAAAAGTGAGGAAGAGCCTTGAACTCATTGGCACAGGACACAACTTTCTGAACAGAACACCAACAGTACAGGCTCTAAGAGCAACAATCAATAAATGGGACCTCATGAAACTAAAAAGCTTCTGTAAAGCAAAGGACACTGTTGTCAGAACAAAACGACTGCCTACAGATTGGGAAAGAATTCTCACCAACCCTATATCTGACAGAGGACTAATATCCAGTATATATAAAGAACTCAAGAAGTTAAACAGCAACAAATCGAGTAATCCAATTAAAAAATGGAGTATAGAGCTAAACAGAGAATTCTCAATAGAGGAATATTGAATGGCAGAGAAACACTTAAAGAAATGTTCAACGTCCTTAGTCATAAGGGAAATGCAAATCAAAACAACCCTGAGATTTCATCTTACAGACATCAGAATGGCTAAAATAAAAAACTCAAGAGCCAACACATGCTGGAGAGGTTGTGGAGAAAGGGGAACCCTCCTCCACTGCTGGTGGAAATGTAAACTTGTACAACCACTCTGGAAAGCAATCTGGCGCTTTCTCAGACAATTAGGAATAGCACTTCCTCAAGATCCAGCCATACCACTCCTAGGCATATACCCAAAAGAGGCTCAAGTACACAACAAGGACATTTGCTGAAAACCTTTTTATCTTAAACTGACCTCGAATGTTAATCCCAGCACTCAGGAATCTGAGGGAGTAGGACTGTGAGACCAAGGCCAGCCTGACCTACACAGTAACACCCTGTCTCAAACATAAGTAAACTGACCCTCGGGTTATTTCAATTTTTCTTTTTCATTTCCCCGCTACTGTAGATAATCCAGTCTTTCAACTGGAGGGTTATAACCGGAGAGATACCAATTCTAGACTTAGAATATTTAATACCTCAGTGTATCATTCTACCATGTACATTCAAAAAACAGTGCCAAAGACCTTATTAGGAAACTTTGCTGAAGCTAATGCTGAAGCCTTAAAGGAGATGTTACAGCAGAGACCCTGGCAAGTTTCAAACACTACAGTATGTTCAGCCGGTGAGCAGAGGCGGGCAACAAAGGCTGGCAGCAGCTTAGGAGCTATTCCAGTGGAGTTTGGCTGACACAGGCACCAATAAATACGAAGACAGTGAAGGCCTGGCTCAGGAGCTTATGGAAGGGACAGAGGCAGGGGCCATAGGTGTGACATTTCACCCAAGAATCTGGCTTTACTTATCCCATGGCCTGAGAATCTTCGAGAGAAGTTAAATTTAAAGATAACAGTCTAAGTTTTTGGCAGAACTTTCAAGGCAGAAAGGTGGTCTTCTGTGTTGAGATAAGCTCTTGTGCACTGTGTAAACCTATCCTGGTATTATTCAAAAGCTGAGCTCTGTGCCAGCAGAAAGCTGAGTACAGGCCAGACTTTGGTATTGGTATTTGGTATTGGTATTTTTTTTAACATTTTTATTTATTTAACTTTATTTTATGTGCATTAGTGTGAAGGTGTCAGATCCCTTGGAATTACAGACAGTTGTGAGCTGCCATGTGGGTGCTGGGAATTGAACCCAGGTCCTTTGGAAGAGCAGGCAGTGTTCTTAACCACTGAGCCATCTCTCCAGCCCCTGGTATTGTTATTCTTACAGCTGCATTGTATTTTGTAACACTCCCTCCAACACCTTCGGATTGGTTCAGTAAAGAACTGACAGCCAATATTTAAGCAGGAGAGAACAGGTGGGACTCCGGAAAGAGAAGGTCTCTGGTGGGACCCAGAATCAGGCACCAGACAAGGAGGTAGAAACATGTTCTGGTACTGAGGAGCCACGCGGCAGAACATAGATTAGTATGAAGGGGCTAATTTAAGTTATAGGAGCCATTGAGAACAAGGTGGCCAAGCTTTCCTGTATTAGTAAAAGTCTGTGTCAAGACCTGGGCAGCTGCCAGTGCAGGCAGTCCTGTGATAATTGGCACCCAACTGTTCTGGCTGTCGCCGACAGATCAGCACTACTGCAGAGGTTGAGACCATATTGAAGTGTTTCTCAGGGTCAACACATCTGGTACATCTGAGGTCCAACGGGGGCCTGCCCACACACCTCAAGCTGATATCAAAACTTGGCAATGTCAAACCATCCTCCACATGGTACCGGGGTTGAAAGGATAAAAGGATCCAAGACTGAGGGAGACATGGAAAGCAACTGAGGCTAGGCACTCTAGGGCGGGCCTGAGGCGTTCCTCCAGTGAGGCCAGGACACGTCAGAAACATCATCGCGTGAGGCTGTGAAGCCTTAGTTTCAGAGCCCTAAGGACACTGAGGCTGTCAGGACCGTGGAACGTTAGTCGAGGAGAGCTACAGACATGGAATTAGCCAGCCTCAGGAAGAACCCATGTGCTGAGGTAGTAGAGCTGGAGTGGCAGGCATCTCCAAGCCCACTGGAGCTTGGCAGATTTCACCAGGAGCTCTAGATGACCGACATGTTCCTGCAAGGTTTGGTGTTTTTCCTGGTGGATTTCAATTTTGTTTTGGTGGGACTGTTTTGTGCCATCCTTCCATTTTGAAATGAAAATGTTTGTTTTGTAGCAACATATAGCTTGATTTTTTTTTTTCTTTATAGAAGTCACAATGAAGAGACTTTATATTTCTTAAAATGCTGGAATTTTTAAAGACACAGGGATCGTTCAAGCTGGCAAGTTTGCTATATTAACATGAGACTTTGTGGGTAAGGGTACCTTAAAAGCGAAGTGTCTTCAAGTCACACTGATGAGATTAGATCATGCTGGCATGTGGGCATGTCTGCGGGGATTAACTGGATTATGGTAACTGACGTGGAAAGACGCCGTGGTGATGGCACCGTTCGCTAGGCCAGGGTCCCTGGATCACCAGGAGAGCAGAATGCAGCTGAGCACAAGCATGCATGGACTTGTGTGCTTCTCTGCCTGCCTATGGATACACTGCGGTCTAGGGTCCCCAGCCCCAGTCACTGTGACTTCCCTGCAAGGACAGGCTGTAGCCTGGAACTGTGGGCACTAATGAACCCCTTCTGGGCTGATGAGATGGCGGGTAACGGCTCTTGAGGTCAAGCACGATGACCTGGGTCCAATCCCAAGGACTCACATGGTAGAAGGAGAATGCTGACTCCCCAAAGTTGCCCACCGGCAACTTCTAACGTGGGCCATGGCATGCAGGCCCCACCCCTGGAGGAGTAAGTGTAATACAATACAATAAATTTTCCCCTTAGTTGCTTTTATCAAGAGCATTTTATCACAGTAACAGAAACATAATTATGACATGAACAATTCAACGGCTAGCAGTCCGTTCAATTAGCATATATAATGTGGAAATACTTGAGCTAGAATTACAGGCACTAGAGTTACGCTCCCACCTGCCGGCAGGAACTGCCTCTATGCACCTGCCCATACAGACACTGTCCTTCTGCTCTGTGGGACATGCTAGTCAGACTTTTTTTAAAAAATATAATTTGTCTGTGTCCCTCACTTGAACACAGTTTCCTCAGGACTAGCCTATTGTTCCTAGGCTAGTCTCTAGGCTAGGCTCCCTCCTGGTTTCCTACTCTTTCTCCTAAGTACTTGGCTCCCCAGGGCATATCAATTTAACCCTATCCTTCCTCAGGCTATGGGGCCACAGCCTCTACTTTATAGTTTCACTAAGCACTTCACTTAGAAAAGGCTGATCTTTGAAGGCATTTTTCAGTTTGTACACAAGTGTAATGGATTTTTTTAGAGCCTATATGTTTAATAAGAAAACCCTTGTTAAAGCTCTGGTGAAGGAAGATAACAAAGAACACTGTTGCTCTTACAGGACCCCAGTTCGGTCCCCACCACCTAAGTCAGAGGGCTCCCAACTGCCTGCATCTTCAGCTCCAGGGGCTCTGACACTGTCTCCTGACCTCCTCAGGTAACTGCATGCAGTCATGCAGACACACATGCACATGCGCACGCCTGTGGGGGAGGAAAAAAGAAGTGGGGGGTAAAAATTACTCTTTAAAGAAGGGGGGCACTCCTAGTCCCTATGTAGAATATTTTACCTTAAAGAAAATTTGGCCGGGCTGGAGAGATGGCTCAGTGATTAAGAGCACTGCTCTTCTGAAGGTCCTGAGTCCAATTCCCAACACTCACATGGCAGCTCACAACTGTCTGATGCCATCTTCTGGTGTGCAGATGTATAAGAAGACAAAGTACCCACATACATTGAAGAAGTAAGTAAATCTTTTTTTTTTTTAATTTAGCCAATCTTTACCAGGCCAACTATGTTATATGTATATACATATATCACAAAAGGCAGTTGGAGACAAGAGGGAGCAGGGGCTCTATTTCTACAGGATGGAAAACGAATGACTAACAGTGAAGCTTTCTGAACCAATGACGTACAAGAAAATTACTACTGATACTAATACCACATTGCTATAATTTATTACTATTTATATCTTATTTTATCATTCAGGTTACAGGAAACCTAAATATCACACGCTATGTAATTCCAATTATGTACATATAGTTTGTTTTGCATTTTTTGAGACAAGGTCTTTCAAGGTAGCCCTGAAACTCACTAAAATGTAGTTCTGAAACTCACTAAAAACCAGGCAGTCTTGTACTCAGAGAGATCTACCTACCTGCTTCATCCGCCTAAGTGCTAGGATTAAAGGTATGTGGCCACGAGATGTGTGTGTGTGTGTGTGTGTATACATATATATATATAATCACTTATAAAATATATTTATAAATCATGTACTAAAACTTTATATGTTTTAAAAAATTACATCATGGGACAGCTTGAAGGAAGGACTCAGTTCTCTCCTTCCATGTGGGTTCTGGAAATCAAGCTTGTCACCAGTCATAGTGACAAGTGGGCCATGCTGCTTTACCTGCTTCCCGCAGAGAAAAAACCAGCCCTGAGTGTGCACCTTAAAGTTCCTAGGGACAACTGTGCAAACGCACAGTTCCAGCGGCAGTGAGGGGGCGGGGTTGGCCTGTGAACCGGGCACATGAAGCTAATGAGCTCAGCCCAGAGCCCTCGCTACTGTGGAGGTAAGAGCAAACGCTGCAGAACAGCCAGCAAAGAATGGTGCTGGAGTGCATGCAGTGCAGGCAGGAAGAAGGTAGTTTGGGGGTCAGGAGCGCTTGATTATGCCGGAGGACTTTAACCGAGGCCACAAAGGGTGGCAAGGTATTGATAAAAGCCAACGCCAGAATGATTTTTGAAAGCTGCTTTAATCACACCAATCACACAGATACCTAAGAATTGCATGGCACATTACACATCTTATGGGGAATACAACCTGGCCACAGGTACGGGCTTGGACACTTTTGCCTCTGGCTTCGGCTGTCTTCTAGGTCCCGGAACTTCGAAATTCCAGCCGGACCTCAGATGCATCTTCTGATGACTTGATAGGCCTCGGAGCTTCTCTGCTCCAGCCAGGCCTCAGATGCAGAGGAAGCTGCGGTTGCTCTGGAGCCGCCTTCCAGGGCTGGTCTGATAAGGTGGTCCTTTCAGGGCCGGTGTGTTAAGGTGGTCTGGGCTTTTCAAACAGCCGTTTGGGAATAGGCTGAGTATTGGCTGTCTCTCGGCGTACTCACCAGAGTCTGACCTGCTGTGCCCGAGTGGGCACAGGCTCCAGTTTTTATACATGTCTTAGGGCATAGCTTTGGCTTATCACTCGTTCACACGCACCAGCTGCTAATTGGCTGGCATTACCTAATTTCATTAGTTAGTGCCTTAAGGGCGTTACTTTAATTTCTATACTTTATTCTAAAACATCATTTAGCCTTCTACTCTTTCACACACACACCAGCTGCTCATCAGCTGATATTATTTAATTTCACTCCTTAATGCCTTAAGGGTGCTACTTAGTTACTGTCACTAAGAATATCTTCTAATCTGACCCTGACAGCTCTGCTGTCTTACAAGCTCTCGATGCCTTAAGGGCGTTGCCCAGTCACTATCACCAAAAATGTCTCTTAATTTTGCTCCTGACAGTTCTGCTGTCTCACAGGCTCATTACATTGGGGGTCTGTGCTGGCTAGTTTCATGTAACTTGACAAAAGCTAGTCATCTGAGAGGAGGGAGCCTCACTGAGAAATGCCTACATAAGACTGGACTGTAGGCAAGCCTGTAGGACATTTTCTTAATTAGTGATTGATGGGGAAGGGCCCAGCTCATTGTGGGTGGCGCCATCCCTGGGCTGGTGGTCCTGGGTTCTATAATAAAGCAGGCTGAGCAGCCCATGGGGAGCAAGTCATTAAGCAGCACTCCTCCCTGACCTCAGCCTCAGCTCCTGCCTCCAGACTCCTGCCTGGTGAATTCCTCTCCTGACTTGCTTTGATGACTGTGATGATAATCTTGGTTATCAACTTAACTATATCTGGAATTAACTAAAACTCCCAGATGGGGCACACCAGTGAGGAATTTTTGCTTAACTTGAAGTGGGAAGATCCACTTTTGATCTTTTGAGGTAGGAAGACCAGCCTCTAATCTGGTGAGGCCATCTGCAGGAGGCCTATATAAGGACATGGAAGAAGGAAGGTTTTGCTCTTTGCCTGCTTGGTCACATCTTGCTAGCAAGTCCATTTCTTCACCAGCATTAGGGCCTATTTCTGTATACTGAAGACCAGCCGAGACATTCAGCCTCACTGACTGAACAACTACTGGATTTCTGGACCTTCTGTTCATAGACAGCCACTGTCGACTAGCTGGACCGCAACCTGTAAGTCAGTCTAATAAATCCCCTATATGTATGTACATATTTATGCATAGAAGGGAGGAATTTAGTCTGTAAATTCTGTTACTCTAGAGAACCTTGACTAATACAATGATGAACGGTGATGTGAAAATGTTAGTGAAATAAATTCTCTGTGTCTGTATTTTTTAGTGTGTGTGTGTGTGTGTGTGTGTGTGTGTGTGTGTGTGTGTGTTTTAGTTGTACATGTAAGTAAGCTCATGTAGGACTTGGGTTTCTTTGTCCAGTTTATTTCACTCAGCATGGTGTTCCCCTTGGGCCTCCATGTTGAAGCAGACAGGAAGCATGGTCATGGTGTTTCATCACAGCAATAGTGACCCTAACGACAGAGCTGCTAGGGCCTCCCTAGCAGAGCTGGCTGGGGCTTTTCATATGCTGCTGGCTTGGGTTTCTGCAGTAAGGAAGGAAACAGGGAAGTCTAGAAGAGATAAGGATCTAAGGCTATTTGGATGAGGGAGATAAAAGATCCTACACTGATAAAATCCCAGTGTGGAAGAGCAATGCTTAGACTTTACTTGGGAAAAAACCTACCTTGAGGAAGTTGTGTGTGTGTGTGGGGGGGGAGATATTAAGAAAGAAAAAAAATCTATGCAAGGTGTGGTAGCTCATACTTGCAATCCCAGCAATCAGGAGGCAGAGGCAGGAGAATTACCATGAGTTACCTACTTGGGGTACAATGTGAGAATCTGTCACAAACAAAAGAAAGTGAAAGAGAAAATCTGTAGCTTTGTCAGGTTTAGATAACTCTGGAACTCTCATCATCTAAGCTGAATACTAGTTCTGGACAAAATGTTCTTTGCATTGCTTAACCCAGGAGGAAGGGCCACCATAGCACCCCTGATGTCTCTACATGAAAGGGTAATTTGTCAGTTTCACTGGTCCTGCCAACACACAAGGCAAGGACACAGAGACAAAACAGTGCTGACTCCCTACTCTGGAAACCAACTGGCCAAGAGAGTAACATTATCTCAAGGACAGCTGTCAGGCCGTCTGGACAGCTGGCCGTCCGGCAGTGGTGTCTGCACTGAGCAGAGCAGTCTAAGGCTGTCCGTGGCCAGGCAGGACGATCGGCAGCACTCCTTTAGCAAGCAGGGGCCGGGCTGCAACAGGTGACAGTAAGTTCCAAATTAAACTCTTGTATCCTCACCCCAAAGAGAGAGGCAGCTTGAGGCAATGATGGACAAAGATGCTTCCTGTCTGCTTCAACATGGAGGCCCAAGGGGAACACCATGCTGAGTGAAATAAACTGGACAAAGAAACCCAAGTCCTACATGAGCTTACTTACATGTACAACTAAAACACACACACACACACACACACACACACACACACACACACTAAAAAATACAGACACAGAGAATTCAACAGCAATTACTATGGGCTAGGTCAGGGAAAAGAAACAACGCAGATGAAAGGACAAAGAATGAACAAACACAGCTATCTAATGTGCCATGTGGGACAGAACGCTAGTTAGTAACACTAGCTGCATGTGGCGGCACACGCCTGTAACCCCAGCACTGGGGAGGCTGGGACAGAAGGATTGCTGCAAGTATGATGCTGCCGGCCTAGGCTATACTACACTGCGCCCAAGGCCAGCCTGAATCTGTCTCAAAAACCCAAATCAAAACGAACAGTTTTTAAAAGTAGATAAAAATGAATGAGGGACTCTTGTTAGAAGTGTCCTTCAGCTGCTCTAATCACAGAAAAGTAACCGTGAGATGACAGGTCCATTACTTAGTTTTACTGAGTGACTTTCCTCTGTTTACGTGTGGTAAAACATGTGGTAAACCTCACGGAGCCTCACTTGGGCACAGCAGCCCTGTGCCTTACCCATAACTTTCTTCTCATTCCAGACGCTGATCTACCCTTCCTTGCCCAAGTGAATTCCATCCCCAGCACAATCTAGACAGCTAACCACAGGCTAGCTTTAGCAGTGTAACACACACAGCTTACTCAGAAGTCTCGCCTGTGAAGACAGAGACAAGGTATTCAATTGGTCTTTCGCAGGCTTCATTTACCATTGGACGTTCAGCCAGATCTCCAAACCATCCCTCCTTCTGCTCCTTCTGTGTCAATCAAAAATGCCTCTGTGGGACTAGAGAGAAGTCTCCACTGATAAGAGTCTTACCACTCTTTCAGAGGACCTGGGTTTGGTTCCCAGCACACATAGGAGGCAACTCACAACCACCTGTAATTCCAGTTCCAGGTGATCCAATGTGCTCAGGCCTCCATGGGCACCTGCACAAACATGACACACACAAACTCACATGGGCAAACACACATACACATAAAATAAATAATCAATAACTAATCTTATTTTAAAATATCTCTTGGGCCAGCAGGAAGGTTCATTAGGTAAAGACACTTACTTCTAAGCTTGAAGTCCTGTGTTCGATCCCCAGGCCCACATGGTGAAAGAACAGGCTCCCCGAAAGTTGTCCTTTGACCTCCAAACTCCTGCCATGGCATTCATGTGCACACATAAACACACTGTTGTTGGTATAATGTTCTTGTGGAATGTATACACCTTACTCTTGTTCATTCAAATGCTGATTTCTCTCCCCAACTCTCTGGTTTCAATCCAGACATTGCATTGTGATATTTATTCTAAGCATCACCTGCCTCAACTTTGTGTAAACATGCCAAAATAAAACAGCTAGCCACAATGTTGAGCAAGGAAAAGGAAGCAGGAAGAGAGGGAGGAGCCAGAGGACAGGAAGATGGAAGGCGGAGGATAGAAAGGGGAAGAGGCTGGGAGAACAGAGGCAGGAGAGAGATCTTAGAACGATGTGGAGAAATGGACTGGACCTAATATATCACTCAAAGCAAGTATATATATATGTGAGAAATCTAAATGTTAGGAGACTATGAGCGCTTGGAGGTTTAGGATGGAGTAACTATTGCCCAGCATTGTGTTCTAGGTTAATTAAATAAATCCTAGTCTCTGTGTGGTGATTTGGTTATACAGCGGTTTAGAACTAATAGCAGTATTAATAAAAGATAAACAATAGAAAATATTAATCGTCACCTACAACACACTGTTTCAATAAATAAAAAAAATAATAATCTCTAAGTGTCCCTAGATGATGCCATATGTCCCTGGAGATAGAAGCCCCCTGGCATTGTTGGGATAGTTATCACACATATTAACTGCCTCATTTGAAAGTCATGAAGGGTAATTAGACTTAAATGCAAGGCTGAAACCAAGAACTGAAACTAACAACACCTGCATTTCAGCATCTAATCTGTGTTGAGACCAGAAAGCAGCACAATTTCAAGAGGTCTTGGTTTATCAACATGGCAGTCAGTGTGCACAGAGGTAGGCTAAACAAACAGGCCAACAGCAGTGTATGGCTGAGGGGGAAGCACGCCCCCCAGATCCAAATGACTTACATTGGGCTCTTCACCTATCTCACTCCACACACCTTTCCCCACAGGGTGGGCAGGTCCTCATCTGACCTACACAAGTACAAAGTTTCCCCCATGGTACCAAAACCACAGGAAGTGTGGCTGAGGTTTCACCTAACAATTTCTGAGCTGAATCTGTACACATAGCCTCCCCTCCCTTTTATCTCAGCCAGGGCTTTGCAACCTGACCTTAAACAAGAACCATGAGGCAATAAAGCACAAAAATTCCTACACTTCATGCCCAGAACCTACCACCTGGCAGGATTAGATAAGGTTGCCCATTTTCAAGCAAGTTCCCTCATATAGTATGGGTACAGCTCTTTAAAAAGAAATCCTCCTTTTCAGCAAGCTTTTCAGCAGAAATAAACTCATGGGGGGAACAGGTTTCAGCCTGAAGGCTGCCAAGATTCTACAAACTGAGCCAAGATGTAACGGTCTGTCTTCAATGAAGAACAAAACCATTGTTCTGGAAATCAGTGCCCTACTTGTTCAGGCTGATTAACCCTTCCTGATCCTGGGGGAAGTCTTTAAATCCACACCAGTAGAGATTCCCCTGAGGTCAGGGTGTCATCATGACCATCACTCAACTCCTTGCTCTTTACAACTTTAAAATATTATGAATTCTGAATGCTTGAAATAGTCTCTAAAAACATTTATTCTCCAAAACAAAAAGGGAACTAACAGCACAGACAGTGCCTCTCCAGGATTTTGCCTAGGAGCAGTTACTCCCTCGGGGCCTGGCTTTCCTGCCTTCTCATGTTTACCAAAGGCCCTTGATAAACAGCTTTTCAGCCCACAACCTGCTCATCTGCTCTACTGCTTGGCTTCCCTGCAGTGGAGAGACTGCCACTGAGAAACATCAGTCTATTTGCCTACTCCCCACACTAACATAGGAAATTCCTGAGTGAGGGTTCTGTCCAGTTTGTTCACTGTTTTAACTCAGGATCCTAAGCCCGCCAGTGTGAGAAAGGCACTTACCAAGCATTGGTTGGTTGAAGGGACTGACTGAATGCACTGACCACCAGCTTGCAACTGGATCACACTGAAAGTGCACCCAAAGTCACCTGTAATCGTCCAAATAAAACCACCACTGAATGTCTCTTTCCTATTTGTTATTTATTTTTGCTATTTTGGGTTTTTTTGGTCTTGTTTTTGTTTTTTTGAGACAGGATTTGTCTGTGTAGCGCTGGAACTTGTGCCGTAGACCAGTCTGGCCGCAACTCAAAGATCTGCTAGCCTCTGCCTCCCAAATGCTGGGATTAAAAGTATGTGCCACCACCACCCAGTAGGCATTTTTTTGTTTTTCAAGACAGGGTTTCTCTGTGTAGCCTTGGCTGTCCTGGAACTCACAATGTAGACCAGGCTAGCCTCTCAATTTAGAGATCTAGTGCCTCTGCCTCCCAAGTGCTGGGAGTAAGGGCGTGTGCTATTACTCTCAGCTCACTGGATGTTTAAGTGTCCAGACTGTACAAATAAAACCCCTTAAATGTCAGTTGCCGGTGGGGTAGGCAAACAGATCAGTGACTATCCCACATGCCAGTGGGGGTATGCCTGGGACAAAAAGCAACCGTATCTGTTGATGCCACCACCTTCCTAAGAAAACAGGGAAGAGTTAAAGTGCTCAACTATTTGTCAGTTTGATGTGGGCCAAGTTACGGCTGAAGTTCAGTTTACTAATCTGCCAAAAACAGGGTTCGGCAAAAATTTTCTATGATTTTCTAACTTCCTGAGCCATTGGAATCCTCACTCATCTAACTTTCCAAAGAACAGCAGACAGCTTGGCTGGCTGGATAGGAGCTAAAATGTTGGCATCTGGAGGGAAAGAAAGAAAACAAGAATAAACAGAAATTAGATTAAAGACCCCCAAAAAGGAAAGAGTTGGGGAGATTTTTTAAAGTTCAAACACACACAGAGAGAGAGAGAGAGAGAGAGAGAGAGAGAGGTATCGCACCAATGTTTACTATGGGCTGGGCTTGAGGGCAGACAGCCCTGAAGGTAGGGAAGGGAAAGGTTCTGGCAAGTGAACCCTGGGAAGGAAAGGTAGAAAAGAGGAACAAAAATGCCAATCACAGTCTTCCTTCCCCTGCCCACTGGCGCTCTGCAGTTTGAGAGGAACACTACAGAGAGAGGCATGCGCCAACCCACCCACAAATTGTTACAAGCCGCAACATGGAGATTCTCCTTTGAATCCAAGATCTGGGCCCCACCACTACCTTCCCACAGAGGAACCCAGCTGGAAATACACAAGGTTCCTTAAAGTGGATTTTAAAAGGTTGGGGGTGGGGACAACATAAACTGAAATCAGTCTGGAGGGGGAAGGATGGGAGAAGCTTTGGGGATGTTGATGAGTATTAATAATTAATATTCAGTCATATACTTAGTAAATCCTTATTTATCTATTAATAAATAATTTCCCCATATAACCACACATTGTGACTCCAATACATTCAAAGCTAAGCACAGAAGTAAACATAACTAATCTATTTTCCCACTATCAATCTATCTTCTTCCTATCCAAGGTCCCAAGTATTTGTGTTATTATGTTGTCTGGAACCCTTCCATTCTTCCCTCCTGCACCTCTCTCTCCTCTTCCCCTTGACCTCAGGGCTCAGAACCTCAAACTCTGCTTCCCTCTCTTCTGCCAAATCCCAAGTTTCTATTAGCCAAATTTTTATTAGCCAACGAACTTTTAAATTAGGTGGGGCAAGGTTTACACAACAGGGACAGGTGTACATGAGAATGTGCTCTTCTTGGCAAGACCAGATCTTGGGGGCCAGTAACTACCATCAGAATACATAGCACCAGGCCAACCCCCAACAGGGGGAGGAATTGGGGGCATTATCAAAGTACACTGTATGCATTATGAAGTTCTCAAAAATTAATAAAAAATTCTACTTTCAGAAGTGTGTGATTTCTAGTATGATGTACAACTCAAGGGTTCTCTCAAGGCATTTGAGGGTGGCTACTTTTTTGCTTTGTAGGTCTTGTTTTGAGACAGTAATCTTCCCTAGTAGTCTAGACTGACCTCAAATTTGGGATTCTCCTGCTCAGGCTCCTGAGTTCTGGGATTACAAGTGTATGCCACAAAGCGAGCATATCCATCTTTAATAGGCAGATGCTAGGGCTTGTAGCTGATCTGCTATTGAGGGCTGGACCACAGCATTTTACAGTGTACAGATGTGTATTTGGGTTTAACTACACTTCAAGGTTTGCATGGGAAACGTCTCTGGCAGTACTGTGGTAGGTCTAGTTTAAATCCGGACATGGGAAGAGGGGTACTCAGGGCTGGTTGAGCACATGCTCCTGAGGACAGCCACAAGCCAGGAAGCCTCTTACAACAGCAGCAATGTTGGGCAGAGCAGGAAGAACTCTGAAGCCAGCAGAGACTAGGTCTTGATTCTGGCCTTTGCAGAGGTCAGGAGGGACAGTTGCTGAGGAACATTCAACAATACAGGAAATGAGCAGGAATGCCCACAGAAGATGCAGCCATGTCGCAGCCTCTGCTGTCACCAGGTCACAGCACTGCGACTTGGAGGCTGTGGAGATGTCCATGTTGCTTTCTGAAACAGTTTTGTTCTTAGAGAGAGGCTGCAAGGACAATAAAAGAACTCTCATCTACCCTTCACCCAGATATCCCACCCCATGGTTAACGTATGTGTTGCCATTCTGTTAGTGTATGACTTGCAAAATTTAGTTAAACACCTGGGAGCAAGGTGGAGGCACTGTGACACCCTGAATATTGTTTTCCTAGAAACAAAGTCATTTCTTACACAAGCACAGTATAATGATCAATGTGAGGGCATGAACACTGATTCAAAACTAGAATCTAATATAAGGCCTCAAGAGGATTCCTCCAGTAGGTCCAGGTGATGACTTTTGAACAAAAACAGCAACAACAACAAAAAATGTTTTTTCCCGTTGCCAGGACACAGTCCAGGGTCACACGTGAGGCCCAATGTCATGTATCTTTGGCTTTCTTTAATCTGAAGGAGTTCTGGTATCTCTACTGACCTTGACTTTTTAAAGTACAGGCCACGCGTTTTGCAGAATTCTGGCCAGTTGAGACTGATGCTTCTTCACAATCAGTCTGCAGTCCTGCACTGGGGCCAAAGCTGCACGGCGGGAGGCTGTATTTTCTGCTCAGCAGTGTCAGGAGGCACTTGGTGCTGGCCTGGCCTGGCACTGGTGACATCGCATGTGAAGTTGGTTATGTCAAGGTGGTATAAGTCAGCCGCTCTCTTCTCTTTGTGAATTAACTGGCGGCTTGATGGGAGATACCTAGTTCCTTGGTTACTTTTCTATTGCTGTGAAGAGGCAATAGAGCACGACACCTTAATGTTAAAAAGCATTTACCTGCTTACAGTTTCAGAAGGTGAGACCATGACTATCACACAGGAAGCATGGCAGCCAGCAGGCAGGCCCAGTGCTGGAGCAGTAGCTGGGAGCTTACATCCTGATCCTCAAGTTGAAAGCAGAGAGAGAAACTGGGCCTGGCATGGGCCTACCCCTGGTGATTCACCCCCTCTAGCAACGCCATGTCTCCCAGTCCTTCCTAAACAGTTCTACCCTCTGGGAACTAAGAAATCATCCAAATATATGAGCGTGTGGAGACAATTCTCAGCACCACCACATCTAGAAATGACCCGTTTTTTCAACAAATCTGCTTGTTTCTAGCCACTGGTAGAGAAAAGGATAAATTGTCTGTCAGGTGAGGCTGCACTCACACCTCAGAAATAAGACTTGTCAGACCAGGGCTGGCGAAGGTGAATTAGCACCTGGGCTCCTCCAGGTTTACTTCAAGAAGCCTCAATTCAGGCTCACTCTTGTCTAGTAAGGAAACTAGATAGAAACTGGAAAGACGACTCAGTGGTTAACAGCGCTTGTTGCTCTCTTAGAGGACTCTGGTCGCACCCACACGGCAAACCATGACAATCGGTAACTGAAGATCTGAGGTCCTCTTCTGGCTTCCGTGAGGACCAGGCATGCCCATGGTACACATACATACATGCAGTCAAACACTCGTACACAAAATACAGAATTTAAAAATCTATAAAAGAAAGAAAACTATAGGCCCCTAGCTAGGCCCCGAGACTGTACTAGTTGATCCGTGTCTATTAGAGACTTCCTGAGAAACCCAGAAGCAAGAAGAGACGAGGGATCCAGATTGCTGACATCCAGTCACACCAATGCATGTGTTTGTTTTCTCTTTGTTGGTTTGTTGGTTTGTTTGTTTGTTTTAATGAGCAACGCTGAGGGGTTCAACTGTGATTCTGTCTCCTCCTCTGGCATGATGGTGGTTAGGATTCTAATTTGCTTTACCCAGGAAATAGTTTTCGTTCTTGAAAAAGTACTATTGTCCTGTTCTGCACACGCGTGCAGGCACACACATACAGGCTCTCAAGAGGCCAGAGGAAGACAGAGGTGTCTATTGCTCTATTATTCTAATGTTGTCTGTCTTATGCTTTCCAGTTTGTTAGCCAGCCTCCTGCCAGGACCCAACCACAACACTGAGGTAACCAGACTGCAGCTAGTCTGCAGTTTTTATGTGTGCTCAGTTTCTGAACTCAGGCCCTACAGTTGCACAGCAAGCTCTCTTCCCCACTGAGCCATCTCCCCAGCCTTGAACTCCTATTTTTACAAAGTTAGAAACTTCAGAGAATGTTTGACAGTGGAAATAAGATTGGAAAGACCCTTTCCTACAGCCCATGGTGCCCATGCTAACGCTCTTATTTATATTTCGTCAGCCTCTGAACAAGGTTAAGCTGTCTCCATTAGCTTTTTTTTTTTTTTTTATCTAAATTCCACTGAGGATGAAGGCCCGTAACAAAGGACTGGGATTTCATCAATTGTTCCAAAGATGGCCAACAACTAGAACCATTCCAGAAGCAAAGGAGAGAAGTGAATGTATTACATAGGCTGCCTTTGGATATTAGGTCCTAAATTTCTGACAAAAGGAGGAATCCACTCAGGCCTGCTCAACTCAGAACAAGCCAAGCATGCTCCTTCTTCTGAAGCCAGCAACACATGTTGAAGTCTGTGAGAGGAATGAGCAATGCACATCAATTCACACCCAATAATGCACCCTTTTTTCATTTACATATTTTATCTTTTGTTTTTTGAGGCATGTCTCTGTACATAGCAATGGCTATTCTGAAAATCACTACATAGACCAGGCTGGTCTCAAACTCACAGAGATCTGCTTGCTTCTGTCTCCAGAGTACTGGGATTAAAGGCATGTACCACCATGCATGGCAAGAATCCTTTTAACTTCAACAAAAAAATTACTTTTTTTTTTTTTTTTACAGAATTTTCTTTTTTTGTTTCTTTTTCTTTCATGTTTTTGTTTGTTTGTTTTGTTTTGTACAAAACTTTCCTATTGTGGTGACTTGAATGAAAATGCCCCCCACAGACTCATAGGGAGTGGCATTATTGGAGGTGTGGCCTTGTTGGAGTGGGTGTGGCCTTGTTGAAGTAGGTGTGGCCTTGCTGAAGTAGGTGTGGCCTTGTTGGAAGTTGTATATCCCTGGAGTGAGCTTTGAGGTGTCAGATGCTCATGCCAGGCCCTGCTGCCTGCCAATCCAGATGTAGTGCTCTTGGCTCCTTCTCTGGCACCGTGTTTGGCTACACACCACCATGCCTGCCTGCATGCTGCCATGCTTCCCACCGTGGCAATAATGGACTAGACCTCTGAAACTGTGAGCCAGCCCCAGGTAAATGTTTTCCTTTTTAAGAGTTTATAATAGTGTCTTTACAGCAATAGAAATCCCAACTCAGACACTTAATGTTGACAGTTTCATACATTTATGTAAGGAGTTTTAGTCATTTTAATGCCTGTTTTCCTCCCCCTCCCACTGAAGCCCTTCTTGATGAATGTCCCTCGAGCCTGCATGTCCTGTTCTGTGTGTGGTCCACTAGGTGTGATCAGTGTTTCTTGCCCCAACAAAGTCAGCTTACCAGTAGCTATGCCACTGAGGAAAATGACACCCCTTCTCCAGCAGCCTTTAATTACCCATAGTCCCTCAGGGAAGGAATTATGAAATGGTAAGGGGCCCAATCTTGTTTGGCAAAAGATTTTAAGCCAGCATTTGGGCAGACTCCCAAAAAGACATAACAGGTTTCAGTCATACACTGAGCACATATATGGACATACGGCAAGAAGCAGCACAACCCAGCCTTTCCTTCAAAGGTCTTACAAGCCCACCTTAAAAATGAATGAATGAATGAATGAATGAATGAACGAACGAACGAATGAAAGCACAGACACAGACCAGCACATCTGCCACCAGTGCAGCTATCTCCAGGTCTTCGCTCCTGCACTGTGTGCTGGACACTAGGGGGAAGTGTGACAAAAGTTTGTTTTTTCCGGGGGTGGGGTGGGGCACAGACCCTTTAAAAATGCTCCCCTCAAGAAGGAATGCTTCTCTGTCGCTGTCTGAATATGAGCTGCAGCGAGGTGGGGTGGCAGATGTCACCACTGGTGGGGGACGTCTGAGGGCACTGTGTCTGAAGGGTCCAGCCCAGAGGGACAGTGCTCCGAGGCTGACAGAGAAATGACCTGCCCCTACCATGGGTGCTGAAATTATCCCAGAGGAATACGTGGGATTTTCTAGGTGGAAGTGGACGTTGCAGAAACCTCTCTTAAGCCTGGACTAGAGATAGAGACATCCCCTCATGAGGCAAGCCGAGAGAGAAGGCCACTGAGCCCCAGGGAAACAATGACGCAGCCCGGGGAAGGGGCCTAAACTAGACAGAACCACCTCGGCCACCTCAGAGCAATGGCAGCAGTTCTGACCGTATGGGAATACATTATTGGCTGCAAAGACATGGAAACAATGGCCTCATCTACCACCTCCAAGCCTGGGTCTGAATCCTAGCCCTGCCCTCTGGAACGTCTTAAGTCTTTTTTCAGTTCAATAACCTCCTTTACAAAATGGCAGGGATAACCGTACCGAACTCGGGGGGCTACGGCGAAATCAAGTAATCTGATCTACACAACAGTTCTACAATGAGTGAGAACAGAATGAGAAAGCCATTTCTCATGTTTCACAGTACAGGGACTGGGGAGCAGGCTTTGAAGACTCAGTATGACTAACAGACTATCAAGTATTCATAACTGTATCACTTCTGGTTGGCCACTGTGGCACTAGGTGCATGGGAGTTCTGAAGTCTGTACCTTCTAAACTTGATGGAAGAAATGAAAACTTGAATCCACCTGTTTATTTTTAACTTTTAAAAGATTATTGTTATTATTATTGTTGTTGTTTTTATTTTATTTTTATTGTGAGTGTGTGTCTCTGTGTGTGGATGAATATATGTGTGGGGCGCATGTGCCATGGTGTGCAAGCAGAGGTCACACACGTGGAGAGCTTTTTGTGAGTTCTCTTCTTCCAGCATGTGGGTCCTGAGGCTCAAACTCAGCCTTGGCAGCAAAGGCCTCCACCCACTGGGCCACTCGCCAGCCCCTTATTTTTACTCTTCACATCGTATGTGGGCGTGGGCATGGGCATGTGAGCACATGTGGGCATGGGCATGTGAGCGCATGTGTCCATAGGGACAGGAAGTGGGCACTTCATCACCCGCAGCTGGAGCTACAGGCAGGGCTGGGCTGCCTGACGTGGGTGCTGGAAATAGAAGACCAGTTCTCTGTAAGAGCAGCAAGCTCTCATTCTACTAGGCCGTCTCTCTAGTTCCTGCCAGTTTCTTTTCACCTTTACAGGTAGGCTGCTAGAAATTTTAAATGACATTTATGGCTCAGGTTAGCTCCAGTGGAGAGCAGGAGACAGGAGGAAGGTAAAGTGGCAGCCGTGCAGCAGATACACCCCAGCTGATGCAGATCACGATTACAGAAAGTGGCTAACAGAGAGGGAAGACCAGAGGCCACTCTGTCCTCTCCAACTGCTGCCTGCCAGTCTAGATAAAGAGAGGGGAAACACAAAAGGGGTGAATAACAAGATAGAAGAGGACGAAATAGCAGAGGTTGAAGTGGAGAAAAGACAGCCAGGAAGGAGACATTCTCTGTGTCCAACAGAAACTCTGTCTCTGCTTGGTTTTATACACATAAATGTGTATGTATGTATGTATTTGTACACACACACACACACACACACACACACACACACACACTTGCCTGCCATTATGAAAATGACAGTCTTACAACAATCTAACCAAGTTTGGTAGCACATGGCTGTAATCTGAGCACTTAACAGGGAAGGCAGGAGCCAAAATTCAAGGTCAGACTGGATTTTATGAGCCCTTACCTGAAAACAAACAAACAAAAACTAAACTAAAAACATAAGTAAATACATAAATAATTTTAAAAGTGGCTTCAATGTTTTAAAAAAGTGCTCTTCCTAAAGAAGACCTTTTCAGTGCTGTTTGTTGAGCCTACCAAACCCAATCATACGATACTAAACTATCACAATCCCAGGTGTTATTAAGTCAGAAGAAGAAAAAGAGAATGCACAGGTTTAGGAGTTGGTTCATGATCCAAAAATTTACTCCTGGGTATTTTCCCTGCTGTAAATGAAGTGTAAAAATGCTTTGTTTGGCTCAAAGACTCAGGTAAGGAAAAGGCCTTTCATACAGGTAAGTCAAATAGAAGCATCATGGCTAGGTGGAGGTTTGTTTGCAGTAAGATGGGTGGAGACTAAGATCAAACTGAGCAGTTTGACTAGAGGCACTCTTAACTTCAAGAGGATCTTGAAGCTCAGAGCTTGACTTAGCTCAGTCTGCCTTGTGCTCAGACCCAAGGGCAGCCTAGAGCCTGCAGGCCCGCTCATCCTGAGGCCATACAGAGCAGGGGGCAGGCAAACACTTACACTACTGTAAAAGCAACGCAAGCACCATCATCTGGAAACTGTCGTCCTCATTAGTTAATTCTAAGACTAGAATAAAACAGCCTTGCCTAGGGCTCCCCAAAGTGAATAACAAACCCATAATAAGCCCATAACCCAGTAAGCCTACTGCTCAGTACAAAATCCCAGAAATGCATGCACACTTTACCAAAACTAGGCACTAGGGCAGTTACAGCAGCACTGTCTGGGGCAGACAAACACTGGAAGCTGCCTCATCGTTCAGTCCACAGCTGACCACAGATAAGCTGCACTAACCACACCCGACGACCACCATTGGCAACAACAGTGACCATGCTCCAACTACAGGGGCCTGGGGAGGCCTCTATCACTTAGTGCTTACAAAAGAAGACACACAGCGTGGGTTTCCATTTATGCACAGTGTAGGAGAAGCGAGTCAGGCCAGGGTTAGTGCAAAGGCAGTGACTGGAGACAAAGGTTCTGGTGTGTTCTGTTCCTTGACCTGAGTGTGGCACATGTGTAATAGGAAATCTGTTTGGTAATACGCTTTAGGTACCTCAATTTTCCCTGAATGTACACACATTTCTAAATGTGGAGGTTTTTTGGCTTCCTCCACAGGGGGCTGTGAATCTCCACCCCTCCAGGGGAGGCCTCTGCTAACTCACACTGCCCACACCGATCCTTGGAGCATCCTCAGCAGTTATGGTTTGTATTCAGAGTTGTTTCTCTGCCAAACCTTCCCCGCTAGACCAGCACCATGGAGCACGTTGTTAGAGGGGGCGACCATCCTCCTGGCTGCACAGACAGCGCAGAATAAAACCTTCCTCTGGAGCTGGATGGGTGTGGACGGGGACCATCTTTCTACTTCCCACATCTCTTGGTTAGTGTTTCTATTGCTGTAATACCATGACCAAAAAGCAGCTGGGAAGAGAGAGTTTGATTTCAGCTTACAGTTTCACACCCATGTCCATCACTGGGGGAAATCAGGGCAGGAACCGAAACACAGCAGTAACCTGAAGGCAGGAGCTGACACAGAGGCCGAGGTGGACCACTGCTAGCCGGCTGGTCTCCATAGCTTGCTCACCCTGCTTTTCAAGATGGGGTTTCTCTGCCCTGGCTGTCCTAGGCACACTTTGTAGACCAGGCAGCCTCGAACACAGAGATCCACCTGCTTCTGCCTCCCCAGAGCTGGGATTAAAGGCCTGCACCCCCACTCCCAGCTTCAGCCTGCTTTCTTATACAACCTACAATGAGCAGGGCCCTCCCCCCATCGGTCACTGATTAAGAAAATGTCTCAAAAGCTTGCCTGCAGGGCGATCTGGTAGAAGCGTTCATCTTTAAATTGATGTTCTCTTTTCCCAAATGACTCCAACTTGTATCAAGTTGACATTAAAAACTACCCAGCACAGCATTAATGACTCAAGGGGTAGCTGTCAATTCACCGATGCTGTGGTGGCCCCATGTGGAAGCAGAAGCGGAGGTGGCAATCAAGCACAGGTGTTCACAGGTGTTCGTAGGTAGTCCCCACCCGTTCAACACTTAACCCCTTAATGACGTGGGGCAATTATCAGGGTACGTCAAACTGAATGACCTTTCAGAGTCATCATAAACATGTGCTTTTAGAATTTCCTGCCCGCCCCCAGCACCCCATCTTCCAGAAGCCTCATCACGCCTTCTCATCCTACTCTGTTAAGACAGGCATGTTGGCACTGTTCCAGTGGATCAGTGGATCACTGTTCCAGTGGATCAGTGTTCAAAGCCAGCTTCAGCCACACAGTGAATACAAGGCCAGCTTGAGTTACGTGATATCCCATGTCAAAACTCAAACCAAACCAATCAACCAACAAGCAAAAAAAAAAAAAAAAAAAAAAAAAAAAAGGCATCAATACTGCCAATCATCGCCTTCATTTCTTTTCAAGTCTCAAGGAAAACACTATCAAACCCTAAGAATTTCCACCTGCCACGTACAGAAATGGCATCAACCACACAGCAGACATGAGGTCAAGACACCCGCCGGTCTGGTTACAGTGCTCTGTAAGGTCCTATTAACTCTCTTGTCCACACACTCGGAAGTCAGATGATTCCCAGCTCTGCAGCTAGAAAGACACAGCTCTGAGCTGCCAGGATGTGGAATTACACAAATGAAACCAAAATCTGTCCTTTCCGGTCCTTTCATTCAACAAAGATCGCTCTTCCCAGCTCCAGCATGCCTGTCTGCCTGCAGATAGAAGAGTATTTACAGTCATAAACCAAGGGAAGGCTTGGCTAGACACCAGAGGGCAGAGATGAGTGTGAGTCTCCTTCCTTTGTGAGTCTAAAAGCCAGCACAGCCCCTGGCTGAAGGAACCTGCAGCCCATCAGTACCATAAAAAGCACAATACACACACCTGCTTTTTCCTCCTTTTAATTTTGCAAAGGCCATATATATGAACTAAGATTGAATTAAGACAGAGGTATAAAATTTTCATTTCAAAGTCAGCTAGTGATTTTGCAGATTTCTCTTTTATATGGTTAGTTACAACCGCAAACCCGTTGGCCTGAAAGAGACCTCAGCCATCAGCAGATTAAGCTTTCCACTACAGACCAGGAGAGCGAGCCCACCACAGGAGGATCAGTGTCTGCCAAGGTCATCCAACTGGTGTCGGGTGGTGACTGGAGCTCGCTTCGATTCACTGGGGTTCTACCAAATGTTCTCTAACCCCCACCCCCGCAAAACAAAAAGAAAAACAAACAAGTGCACAAAGAACGCAACCCCTCATCAGGCCACAGCTGAAAATTTCCAAGGAACCAAAACAGTCCCCCCAACGAGTCTCCTCCGCAGGACTGGCCGCAGAGAGGGGGCGGGGAAGGTCAGCAGCAAATTTCTAGCGGCAGAAATCTACCCACTCTCACACCGCACGCCTACCTACATGGATGCACCGGGAGGGTTCGCAAGCCTCCAGTGACCCTGCAGAAGGTTCCCAAGACAGTCACGGGCGACACGGAGTCAGTTCAGCTCTGTCGGCTCAGAAGGTTCCAGCAATGAATTAAAAACCCAGAACTGAGAGGCATGGAAGAAGGCTACCCCGGCTGGACCTGCCACTCGTCCTCACCAGCCACGCGCGTCCACACCTGCGCCGGCCGCAGGGGGCCCCGGGCCGCGACCATCCGCCCGCGTCCCCTCGCGGGCGCGCCTGGCGTCGCACGCTGGGGAAGAGCCGCTCGGCCTGGCATGTGCGTGGGCAAAGGCCAGTGCCTGGGTTCCCCGGGGTCCGCTACGCCGACAGGGGCTGCGCCACGTACCTCGGCAGGCAGGTGCCGCTGCTTGCCTTCGCGGCTTCTGCGGCCTCCGCTCCGCGCCGCCCGCAGCCTCCGTGCGCATGCTAGGGAACGAGCGCTGGCCAGCCGCCAGCCCCGGGCCCCGCGCCCCAGCCCTCCCCCCGCGCAGCGATCGCGCCCATTCAGCCCCGGGACTGTCCGCTCCCCCGCGCCACTGCGGAGGAGGGGGCGGGGTGGGGGCGGAGGCGGGGTCGCGCGTCACGAGGACGCGGGAGGCCAATCAGGACGCGCGGAGCCGCACAGAGGCCCCGCCTCCGAGCGGGCAGCCCCCTCCGTCCACTAGTGCGATGGGGAGCGGGGCGTCTCCAGCCGGTAAGCGGCGCGGGCGCGAGGCGGCCTGGGACGTGGGTGCCCCGCGCCTCGGGCCCTCCCCAGCTCTCTCCAAGCTCGCGCCTGATTAGGTGGTGGAAGGCGCTCCGGGGAAGCAAAGAAGCTCTGGACCGGTTGGGGGCTTTTGAATGAGCATCCAGTTAGGAATCGCACAGCCAGGGAATGAAGGGGCTTGACGTGCTTTATTCACCAGCTTTATTCACGTGCTTTATTCACCAGCAGCTCACTGGTCTTCAGTTACTGGTCCTGGGTTCCTGAGTCCCACGAGGCAAACCCAAGAACAGGCTAGACCAGCGGTTCTCAACCTGGGGTGAAACTACCCTTTCACAGTAGTCTAAGACCACTGGAAGACACAGATATTTACATTATGAAATGTAGCAAAATTACAGTTATAAAGTAGCAATGAAAATATTCTTATGGTTGGGAGTCAGCACAACATGAGGAACTGTATTAAAGGGTCACAGCGTTAGGAAGGTTGAGGACCACTGGGCTAGATGGATGTCACAGTGCTAGTTACTCAAGCCAACCAACTTCTTTTAACAGAAGGGGGAAATGAAGTCTGGGATGGGGTGGGGGTGAACAGCTTTTAAGTCAATTGGGGGCATTCGGGGGCAGAAGCTGGATCAGAACCTGGGCTTGGAGCACTCAAATCCATTTGTCTGAAAACTACTGACCCCCTCGCCTCCCCCACCTTATTCTGAAAAGGAAACGTCATGCAATTAAAAAAAACAAAAAACAAAAAAAAAAACAGTAAATCTCAAATTGGGGCCGTTAAAGATGCCAAAAACTGGACTGGATCTCCCTTTTAGGGTATTTCTTCCCATGATCCTCTAAAAAAGCCGACAAGAAGGGAATCCAAACCACAAAGTAAATGGCATTATAATGAAGCCAAGTTCTGAGGATGGGGACCCTTGGTAAGTGCACATGTGTGTTGGGAAATGCCCTGGTGCCTTAGTCTCTGCTGTACTGGAACCGCTCGCCTTCAGCCTCAAGAACATTTAACCACAAAGGGGCGTCTGAAGTCAGGAGGCGTTTCCAAGATACAGCTCTGACTTTCTTGGTTACTGCATATCAAACTCCTTTTTGAGGCTGCTCAGGGTCCCATGATAGATCTTACGCCTTTGTGTCAGCTGAGAAAATTGAAGCTTTACAGGGAGAGTTGGGCCAGGGTTTTACCACAGCTGGTCAGGCTGCACAAGCAGGAAGGGGTTAGAACTCCTTTCTCCCGGATCCACTGAGCATGGTGTATATCTTTCACAAAAACAAACAAACAAACAAACAAACAAAAAACACCCTCTCATTTTTGAGAGGAACATCCTAGACTGGAGGCTTTTTTTTTTTTTTTTTCAATAGCTCGGCTCAGAGCAACTGACACATCTTTGTTCTTTCCCCAGGGTGGAGAGTAGGGAAGGAAGCCTGGGGGTATGAGGGGTGCCTTCTGTGTAGTCAATGCCAGGAGTAAAAACATAGGCAAGAATAGGGCAGGTGGATTCTACTTTCATGGCTATCCAAAAAAGTAAATCTGGATGATTTTAAAGTGAGGACACTGGGAATATTCTAGAAAGGGAAGAAAAATGGAAGAAAGCTTGACATATGGCAGCCTAAAAGCCAGTGGATTGGCCGAGGCTGGTCAGACAGAGCAGCTGGCAAGGAGTGGCAACAGCTGCAAAGAGAATGTGGAGCACTGCACCCCCTTCTGGGGCCTGCCTGTGTGATCAGATGCTCCTGACATCTTTGGTCTCTCTCACATCTCCCTGCATGGAGCCCCACCCTCCTAGCAATAACGACTGCCCTGGGAGCTGGGCAAACCTTGACCTGCAAAGATAGGTATAAATTGGGTGCAACAAAAGATAAGATTGGACTCTGCCTCTTAGCCTCACTGGACATCTGGTTAAGCATTCATGAGCTCACTCACCTGGTTCACGCTTAGTGAAGGAAGATAACAAAGTCTCCCAAAGTCCGCAGATAACACAGTAGAATCAGCCACTAACTAGATCTCAAAGGGTTACTGGCTGGCATCAGAGACCGACCCTTCCAGACTTCGGACAGCGCACAGGAGGACTATTAACAAATCAAAGACAGCTGCCACAGCCTCCTAAACTCACTTTTACCATATGCTTACTACTTTAGTTAATCTGAGGAGAGGAATTATGGGTGTTATGACAGCCTCCCGCTCTCCCCTTGTGTGTGGCAATATCCAGTTTAGGTAAGTTTGTCTCACTGTTGGTTCTATAAGTGAGTTATCTTTTATTTATTCATATATATTCATATAGAGAGAGAGAATAAGAGAGAGAGAGAGATAGTTGGTCTGTGGCCTCCTGAGTGTCTAGAGAATCAAAACTATCATGTAATAACCTCATGATACAAAAGGTAAACAAAACTGCCCATCACTAATCAAGATAACATAGCCAGTTGAGGGGGATGGTACATGAATGGAACCCCAGCATTCTGAAGTAGAGGCAAAAGGATCAGAAGTTCAAGGTCATCTTCAGCTACACAACCAGTGTGAGGACATAAGACCCTGCTACAACAAAACAAATCACAGCACCAAATTATCAAGAGGGGCTTGTGGGGCTGTGGCCATGTGACTCCAGGTCTAGGGATCCAGAACCCTCTTCTGGCCTCTTGGGCACTATATGCATGTGGTACTCAGACACACATTCAGACAAAACACTCAGACAAACAAAATAAAATCCTTTTTGTTTTAAAGATCCTTGAGTATAAGCTGGGTGTGGTGGCACACGCCTTTAAGCCCAGCACTCAGGAGGCAGAGGCAAGCAGATCTCTGTGAGTTCGAGGCCAGCCTGGCCAGCTGTTTGCTGAGCTATGTCTCCAGCCAGAAAAAAACATTTTTAAAAATTCCTTTAATAGTGTGTTTGTTGTGGGCATGTATACAGACCCACAAGTGTGCCCACAGAAGCTCTCACTCCCATCTTACCTGTTTTAGGCAGGATCTCCTAAACAAATTGGAATTTTGCTGTTTGTCAGGTAAATCCTCCGGCCACCAAATCCCAGCAGTCTCCCCGTCAGGTGCCCAGCAATTACTAGTGAACTTCACAGTAAGTACTCTTCCTGCCTGAGCCACCCCCTACCTCCCCTGAGCACCACTCATTCCTGAGAAAGGCAGCTGACAACGGCACTCTGGCTAAAGTAATTGAAAGTTACTTTCTTGAAAATAAGCTAAGTAATGCTATATCTTTAAGGAAAATCATTAACCATGTGTTGTCAATAAAAAGTGAATCCCTATGAGTGTAATGGGGTTTTGTTGTTGTTGTTTTAGCATGTAAGGATTCTTTTTTTTTTCTGCTGAGCTTAACAGTACTATTAATGAACACAGCAACTGGGTGATGTATCATGACCTTCAACCTTCAAAGACCTGTGTTTGCTCAGTGCGTCACGAAGACAATGGGCTGAACAATATGACAAGCTCATGGTTTCGGATTCCATCTTGCAACACATCCATAAGAAACTACCTCGTGGCCTGGCGAGATGGCTCCGACGTTAAGAGGATGCCCTGTTCTTGCTGAGGAACTTTAGGGTTCCCAGAACTCCAGCTGGACAGCTTACAGCTCCTACCCGGTAACTCCTTCAGCTCCAGGGGATCTGACCTGCTCCACCAGTCTCGGGGCACCTGCACAGGCTTGCACAGAGTAGCACGCACTACACACAATAAATCTTTTTTTAAAGCAAATATTTCATGCAGTATTGTAGTGTATGCATTTTTTAGATATGTATCAGAGAATATTCATTAACTATCTTAAAATGGTACTAAAATGCTCTAGTTACACATCAGCATGAGGTTCAATTTTTTTATGAAGATCAACAATATGCAAGACATTAAAGATAGGAGCAGGTGTATTTGACTAAGGAACACCTAAAATTAGATTTGCAAAAAATGTTTTACAGAAAACAAAACAAAACAAAAAAAAGTGAGTAGTACTGTGGAGGTAGATCTGGAAGAACAGGGAGGATGAATATGATCCATTGTATAACATTCTCAAAAAAATTATTTTTGGTTTTTTGAAACAGGGTTTCACTGTGTAGCATTGGCTGTTCTGGTACTCACGCTGTAAACCAGGCTGGCCTTGAACTCAGAGAAATCTGCCTGTCCTGCCTCCCAAGTGCTGGGATTAAAGGCGCATACCACCATGGCTCAAAAAATTAATAATAGTATTGTTTTAAAAAGAAATGAATGCTGGGTCAAAAAGAAGGAAAGAAAAGAAAAAAAAGAAGTGTTTTGTTGTTAGTATATTTTATAACTGTTATCACACGATGGCCTTCTTTTATTTAATCTCTGCATGTATGTGTTCTCTGAGGGCATGTGTGTGCGAGTGTTTTCTGTGTTTGTGTATGTGTTTTCTCTCCCTCTCTTTCTGTGTGTGTATGTGTTCTGTGTGTGTGTTGGAATCTTGTATGTATACATTCTTCAGCACATGCAATTCTCTGCGTATATATAAAGGTCAGAATGGGACACAGGGTGTTTCTGTCGCTCTCCACTTTATTGCCCCGAGATAGCATTTCTCAGTGAATCTGTAGCCAGGCTGTCCAGTAAGCTCCTGGGGTCAGCCCTTCTCCCACCACAACAGTGGTGGCATTGCACAGCTTTCATGTGGGCGTTGGGGGTTTGAACTCAGGTCTTTATAGTTACTCAGCAAGTACTCTTTTCCACTGAGCCACGTCCTCAGTCCCTATTTAATCTAGTTTTAACTATTTTTCCCATGCTGGAAATCCAGGACCCTATCTGATTAGACAAGCACTTGCCACTGAGCAATACCCCAGGCCTATGTTTATTATTTTAAACAAAGTATTGAACATTATTTTGGTTTTGGAAGGAAGGTGTTGTTGTTTTAGATTTGTGTTTAAACAGGGTCTCATCCTGGCTGGCCTAGAACATCCATGTAAACCAGGGTAGCCTTAAACTCACAGAGCTCTGCGTGTCTCTGCATCCTGAAGGCTAACTTAAAGTTGTATTTAATCACACCTGATGTCATAAATATTTTAAAATACCTTCAGTTTTAATTTCTTTTTCTTTCTTTGTTTTTCACTTTTTGAGTTTTTGTTTTTGTTTGTTTTGGTTTTTGAGACGGGGTTTCTATAGCCCTGGCTGTTGTGGATTATGCTCAGCAAACCAGGCTGGCCTGGAACTCAGAGATCCATCTGCCTCTGCCTCCCAAGTGCTAAGACAAAAGGCATGTCCACCACCTCCAGGCCACTTTTAATTTCTAATTGGGCAACAAACATGAGGTAAAGTCTATATTTAGAAATTTTTTGGTAGTCTCCGTAATTTCTAGAAATAGAAAGGAGTCCTACCACAGGCCACAGGACCAGAATGACCTAAGGGAAATCTACAGAAATGCTTCCATTTCCTGCTAGCAGGGAGTAGCCTCAGAGGAAGTAGAAAAAAATAGCCATCTGGACTATAAGAAAAGTAGACCTGAAGAAGAAAATAATGCTGTAGAACACAGAGTACAAAGATTAGAAAGAAAACATTTCCTTTTTGGCATTTTTGACTTATTAGATTAAGCCAGTCCTGGAACCCTCCCTGCCTCCCTACATTCTAGTTATATGAGGCTATGGGTTCCTCTGTGGATTGAACTATCTACCCTCAAGTTCCCCAAGGGATAGTCTGTGTGTATTTGTTTGTGCATATTTTTAACTAAACAAGTGCCCAGGACCTCAACTCATTCTCCTAGAATTCCTTCATTCTACCATCATTTATGTGATACAAGTCAGCTCTGGAATGAACTGGGAAGGTGAGGGGCAGAATGTGGGAGGAAAGAGACCTGAAAAAGAAATGGGGTGGACACGGTGGCAAATAAGTCTGACGGCAACGCTGTCTCTGTATGTAACCCTGACTGGAACTCACTGTGGAGCCCAGGGAGAGGGAAAGAAGGGACAGAAGGTTCCTCAAACTCTTGGCAATACTCCTGCCTCAAGCACCCTGGGTGCTAGGATTACAGGGTCTGCACCACCATAACCAGCATATAACATTTTAACATTTTTCTTTGGCTTTTCTGTATTTTTTTAAAAATTTTTTTTACATAAAATCAAAATTGCTTTGACTCAGAGGAACAAATCAAATATATAGTACCACTTTTTCAAAAGCCCCAGACTGAGGGCAGCTTGGGCTCAGGACAGGACAAGTGGACTCTCCACATAGTTAGCAGAAAAGAAAGAAGAGCTTCTCTGTGATGCAGATGGCCCAGAAAACAAACTCCCTTTCTCTCACAGCTTTGCCAGGACCCAGCCTCAAAGATGGCAGCCGGGAACAAGAATGCTCCAGGGATAAGGGATCATTAATTATGCCTGAATCCACACAGCTGGTATATTTGCAGTTCAAAGGACAAACACACACAAACAATGGAGACCAATGTGAAAACTGTATACTAATACTAGGAGAAGATCTAAAGAGAGTATTAAATGCTAAATTTAAAAACAGGAGCTGGGCATATAGCCCAGTTGCTTGTCTAGGATATATGAAGCCGTGAATTCCGTCCCCAGCATGGCCTAGACTAGGCATCGTGGGACCTAGCTATCATCCCCTTCAGTACGGAGGGACATGAGGATTGGTTGACGGTCATTTTTTTTCCCTACATATCGAGTTCAAACCAGCCTGAGATACACAATATCCTGCCTAAAAGCACATAAATAAATAAACAAGATATGCTGGGTGTGGTGGCCCAAGCCTTTATTCCCTGCAATACGGAGGTGGAGACTCCTGTCAGTTCAAAGCCAACCTGGTCTACATAGTTACTCTGTCTCAAAAAAGAAAAGGAAAGGAAAGAAGAGAAGAGAAGAGAAAAGAAAAGAAAAAAAGAAAAGGAAAGGAAAGAAAAGAAGAGGGAAAGACAGACACAGATTTCATGCAGCTAACTTTGTAGCCAAAACCCAGAAGAGACTGAAAAAAATTAAACACTGTGGATGTCAGGACTTGGTGTTTGATTCCTTTAAACAATTCTATTTAATGTTGTTATGTTATTGTTGTCGTTTGCAATAAACAAAAGCTCAGAGAGGCGTCGGGACAGTTTGCTGAGGTCTCCAGCTTCTCCAGATGGCCTGCCGAAGGCTCCTAGGAAAGAAGCGGGGCTTCCCCTGAGGCCTCTGCCTTCAAAGCTATTAGGACAGCTGCTGGTGGGATCATTCTGTAAGAAGCAGAAGGAAAAGGGGACAGAATGTGCCCCAGCCCAGACTGAGGGTGTGTCCATGTAGGGGTGTAAGGAATCCCTTATCCTCTGACTCTACCTTACCCTGGGATCCAGGGCTAGGTTCATTTTACTGAAGCAGCAACATTATGGTGTCAATTGATCCCAACTGAGTTCCCTATTTCTTCCTCAGACTCTCAGGGATAGGAGTTCTGTGACAGCCAATACCGCTGCTCTCCCTGAGCACAAAAGAAGTTGGTCCTTTGAGGTTTTTCTAGGAATGTTTTCTGTGAGCAGTCACCAGAGAAGGGAGCCAAATAAACAAAGGGAGGGAAAAGAACTTGAATAAAACTCCATGGAAAAGCTGCCAGTGGGCAGAGGGAAGCAAGGATGGAAGAAATGCCCCCACAGGGACCCAGTCACGTGGCAAGTGTGAGACCCAGGAGGTTAGGTTCAGGCACATTCAGGCAGGTCTCGAAGCCCTCTGTCTGTCCTTCCTTCACCTGGGCATTCTTCACACTCCTTTGTAGAGTACCTGTCATGCACCAACCAGTATGCAAAGTCCCTTCTTTCACAACTGGCTTCAGTCTGTCTTCATGACTCTGTTCTGAGGTACAGCCTTCCTTTCCCCGTACTCTAGGGGTATTTAGGTCAATGAAAGAAATTGCTGGTGTTTACCTGTTTAAGAAGAAGCAAAGCCAAGATCTGAACCCTGGGAATTTGGCTCAATTGTCCAAATTTTGCCAGGCAAGTGTGAGCATTTGACTTTAAGCCCCAGGACCACATGGAAAGGTAAAGGCCATGTCTGGTGATGGCTGCTTGGACTTCCAGGGCTGGGGAAGTAGAGACAGGGGGATCTCTGAGGCTCATTTTTCAGCCAGCTGAACCTAACTGGTGAGTCCCAGGCCACAACGAGAGAATGCATCCAAAAACAAACAAACAAAATCCCCGAACACCCAAGGCAGATGGCTCCCGAAGAATGCATGCGGTTGACCTCTGGTTTCTACATGTACATGCATATATGCATACCTACACACAGATTTGAAACCATAAGATTTAAGCCTACCCGAGTCACAGTCCTGAAGGACCAAAGGGGCTAACTGAAGAGAAAGACATTCCCAAGCAAGGGCACAAGCAAGCACGACCTATTAACTGAGAGCCTCGGTGGCACTGAGGCCTGAGCTGCGTCTCAGAGCTGAGGGACAGCTCTTGGGCTGTTGGAGACCAGCATGCTCTCCGGGTGTGAAATCATCCGCAGACTTGGAGACGAAGGGAAGAATCTTTAATGGTGCTTCTGAGGCCCAGGAAAGAGCTGCCTCGAAAAGGAGATCTCACTAACTCACACACAAACATCCGACGCTTCTGCCTTCCACATACACTGTCATCCTTAGGCCTCCTTCAGGTCCCGGCTCCAGGGTTCACTTGGAACAATTTAAGCAGAGACAGGAGACTTCGAGTCTGAGCACTTGGGCAGTTATTGCCAAAATTCTTTCTTTTCTTTTTAAAGTTTTTATTGATTCTTTGTGTATTCCACATCATGCACCCCAATCATACTCACTTCCCTGTCCCTCCATATCCGCCTCCTGCCCTTATACTATCTCCTCATAAAAGAATACAAAAAATAAAAATAAAAGCAAAAGGGAGAAAAAAACCAACATTAAAAATATCTCGCTGCTATGTATCACGGTGTGTCACACAGTATAACCTGTTGTTCAAACAGCTTTACCTGCAAACGTTCGTCGCCATGAGTCATTGGTGTGGTCTGAGACCTCTGGCTTCTGCGCCTTCAACACTGACTCCTCACTAGGCTCCTCTCAGATATTCTGTTGTTGGCCTGTGTCATGGAGATCCTTCAGCTTGGGTTCTGCAGGACCGGCCCTTCCTGCACTTCAGCAGTTCACAAATGGGGTAGATGTTGGGTTGGGCCAACTCAAAGCCCTGGATCCTGCCAGCTGGGCCAGCTCTACCTCACTGCCAAGGCAAGGAGGCCAGGCCAGGTCTCTGGCCTGCCGTAAGGCAGCAAAGGGGTGTGGTTATATCCTACACCTATGATACCAACGGGGCCGGGGGGGGGGGGGGAAGCAGGGACACTCTCCCATCTTCACACCCTTGGGGCCAGTTCTCCAGAGCCTCCATCTCCAGGGCCAACTTTACCGTGCTGCCCTGGTGAGGTGTGAGGCCTACTCTCCCGGGTACTGCAGCCAGCGAGGGGCAGAACAGAATTATTTCTTAAATACACCAGTGTTGTTCTTTTCAAATAGTTGTTACCCAGGTTTATCTTGTCCACTTGGCAGAATTATTCTTTTCCTGATAAGAGCACAGGAGACTTAACGGCAGACAAGGACTTGATGCTAGCTTTGACCCTGTGCTGTCCCTCAAGCTGCCTGTTAGAGGCACATTCTTGGAGATGAGCCTAATAGCTGGCTGATCCTGGAGAGGATTCACATCCTAGGGTGGTTAAATCTTGTTTATCTCTAGCAGGCCTGGTTAGCATAACTTATCTTTCAGGTGTTTTGGAGGAGGTACTCTGGTACCTAAAATCTACTTTGTGTGATAAAATGTGCCCTATGCAAATCTGTTAACAAGTCCTTTATACCATCAGTTCTCTTAGTTTGAGTTTCTTTTACATCAGGACCAGTGAAATGTGAATCTGGCTTTCAAGAATATGACTTTTTTTTTTTTTTCTATTGCTATGTAACAAATGACCACAAATTGACATTAAAACAACAAAAATCTATGTCTGGGGAGATGGCCCAGTGTTTAAGAGCACTTCCTGCTCTTCTAGAGGACCCAAATTCAGTTCTTAGCACTGACATAGTAGCTCATAACTGTCTGTAACTCCAGTTCCCAGGAGTCAATCCCCTCTCCTGGCCTCGTAGGCATGCTCATGTATGTGGTGCTCATTTAAATGGAGGCAAACAACTCATGCACATAAAATAAACGTAAATAAATACTTCTTTAAAATCACATCTTACTATCTCATGGCTTAAGTCTGGGCGTGGTGGAAATGGCCTTTCTGGATCTCACATGCCTAAAACCAAAGTGGTGGCTAGGACTTTAGTTCCTAACTTGGACTCAGAGTCATCCAAGTTCACAGGTTTAGAAATAATATATTTCATAGCAGTTACACATTGAGGTGTCCTAGCTTTCCCCAAGACTGATAAAGGTTGATGACATACGTACACACACACACACACACAGTGAAAACAAGCTCACTACAGAGGCTAGCCCAAAGTCTCTGATGTCACCTTAAACAACTTTCGGTTTGGTCATTCGTTGGTTGGTTCGTGTGTTAAACGCCAGGGATGCTCTTATACTCCCAACTGGGATGTCAGGTCTTTAGAGATGTTTCCCAATCATTCTGCAGGGCAGAGGACATCACTGCCTTTCAGTAGATAGCACTGATACGTTGCTCCTCCCTTCAGTCCCCAGAAGAGTGGGGTTTCCCTTGACTGAAGTAGAGTCAGGCGAGCAGTATTGGAGAGGCCAAGTCCGTCCGCTGAGATCCACACTGGGAAAGTCTGTGCATGTTCAGGTACTGATTACTAAATGCTAAAGAATCCGTGGGCAAGCCTATAGCAAAATCATCCACAGTGAAGGCAACTCCATGGCTCCTGGACTAGTGGTTGTCCAAAAAGACCAAACGTACCAAGACACCAACTACAATCAAGGAGAAGGTCCTCTGAACCATTTACCTGCCACTAGACAAGGCTAGAGGTTAGCATGGAGTCATCTAGTCAGCCAGATGGATCCAGGGTTAGCAAACTGTATTTAACCAATAAGAACTCCATTGCTAGCCATTATGTGGGCATCTGTGAAACCTATGTGGATGGCAGGCACTCCATCAGGAGCACGTTACTTGGATAAATGGGGAAAATGACAGTCACAGAATCACAGGCTGATATTTCTGCTTACCTCCTTCACTGATGGACAGATCTTGGAAACAGTCTATAAGCGACGCCCCCTGCCATCCACATCAGTTTGTCTGTGTCCCGTGGAGGACCTGCTTTGTAAGCAAGGACCATGAGTCAGGTTGCAGTACCAGGAAGCATGAGTTGGCTCCGTATTGTGAGGTTGCTGCTTTTGCACAGTTTGCCTCCAATCTTGCTGCTGCTGCACTCAGCAGCTCTAAAGCTGTGGTGAGCATCTGCCTAATGTGTCAAAGCAAAGAGCGTCTTTCTGTGGCTACTGACGTACAGGCGGCTGTTATCTCTATGACTGCAGGGGGTGTCTTGATAAATGAGAGTCCTGTAAGATCATAACATTGGAGAATGCTTTCCTGTCTCATGTTATCAGCCAGCACCAATCCCTGGTGAGCAATATCAGGACTGATGGGAAAATCTCTGAACAATTGGAAATTGGATGAAAAGCTGAGAGAGATTGAAACAAACTTCTTGGCTGGATTTAAAGCATAACTCCCCCGCTGGAGCTACATTAGCCACTTCTTTGGTTTTGTCATTTCTTCTAATAAAGTTAGTCTCAGGGGCTAGAGAGATAGCTTAGCAGTTAAGAACACATGCTGGCTGCTCTCCAAGAGGACGGAGGTTCAAGTTAAGAACACACATGGTGCTTACAATAGTCTGTTACTCCAATCCCTGGGGATATGACACTCTTTTCTGGCCTCTGTGGTTATGGCACAAATAAGACACACAGGTGCACATGCAGGGAAAACGCCTTACACGTGAAATAAACAGCAATTAATTTTAAAATGGGTTCCATTTGTAAAGGATTACTCCCATACTCCTGATATACAGAAATTACAATATAAAAGTTTCATATTGTGAAAAAATAAACTTTTGAATTGAAACACAATGTTGTTGAAAGCTACTGAAACAAGGGCTGGAGAAATGGCTCAGTGGTCGAAGTATGTGATACATTGGCATGAGGACCTGAGTGCGGATTCCCAGAGCTCTCTCAGAAGCTGGGCAGACACGGCAGCCTCCCGGAATCCCAGCACTCAGGAGACAGAGGCAGGAGTCCCTGGGACAAGCTGGCTAGGGACTCTGCCTCAGTAAACAAAGTGACAACAAAGACACTTAGCCACCACATTCTTGTACTCACATATACAAGTATGCACACCAACTAGATAGACAGACAGACAGATAGATAGATAGATAGATAGATAGATAGATAGATAGACAGATAGATATAGACAGACAGACAGATAGAAAAATATTCAAATATAATAGTGCTCAAAAATTGTGAGGAATTGCCAGTGAACAGATGCTGTGGCCACTGAAGTCAAATCACACCAAACAGAGCAGCTTTTCTGAAAAGACCCTGTGTGTCTGTGGCTCCTTCTGGCCGCCAGCCTCATTCTCCTCTTAGCTTGAGCCAGTCTTCTGTCACCCCGTAGGTTAGCTTACTCTGTCAGACTTTGACCAAGGAAAACCCTACAGCAGACAACCTTGTGCCCGGGTTCTCTTATAAGAGGTCATTGCGTTTGTGAGGCTTACCTAGGATGCTGAACGAAGCTTATATTTGCTTATTTTTGTGTTTATTTATTATATATTCTTTCTTTTCTTCTCTCTTCATTGCTGGCAGTTGAACCGAGGCCTCACACCTTTGGGCAAGCACCCTACCACTGGCTCACACTCCATTTATTCACCTTCATTGCTGCACAGCAGGAATGGAAAATCCCATTGGCAGGCATCTGGGTTGTTTTAAGGTGATCGTAAATAAGGCCACTACGATGCTCTGCTCCCGTCTTTGCTGCTTGTGATGGGTAGTGTTGCTAGCTCAGCACAAGCTGAGCCATCTTGGGGAGAGGCGCTGCCCAGAAGGGTTGGCCTGTGAGGGGTCCTCTCACTGGGTCAACAGGGTGGGAAAGACCTCCTGGAATGTGGGCAGCACTGTCTCAGGGTAGCTCTGGGCTAGACGGAAAGGTGTCCGCTGAGTAGCCAGCACGCAGCCATCCTGTCTCTGCTCCTCACTGCAGATCATGTGCCTAGCCATTCATGACCCTGCCGTTTTGACTTCACCATGATGACCTCTGACCTGGCCCTGTGAGCTAAAATAACCCTGTCTTCCCAAAGTTGCTTTTTTTGTTGGTCAGGGAATTTTTATCACAGTAGCAGAAAGGGAAGTAGAAGAGTAGCCTGTGCTGCTTTTAGCCTTCAAGGGTGAGAATAATCCAAACAGTACAGGCATTGGACAACCAGAAATCCTATGATCATCTCACTGTATGACTTGTATCATGGCGGCTGATACTGAAAAAAAAAAAAAAAAAAAAATGGTTCCGGGCATTTGCCTCATACTCAGCACAGCTACATGGAGACACTCACTTAGCAGAACTGCAGCCTAGAATCACCCAAACTTTAGGCTCACAAAGGCTGTCATTGTCATTTTCGCCCTATCCCCAAACCACTCAGTCCCTTACTTACTTAATATTTTTCTTCAAATTGCCCAACATATTATCATTTAAATATCTGCTTTAAGGCCGGCCAAATAGCTCAGCAGGGAAGGGTGTTTGGCACCAAGGCTGAAGGCCTGTGTTTGATCCTAGAGACCACAAGGTAGATGGAGAGAACGGACGCCCCCCTGTAAGCTGTCCTCTGACCTCCACACACACGCTGAGGCAAGCTTGTGCACACTTGTAAACATGCTCACACACACAAGTCTCTCAGAGTCATACACACTCATGTACATACTGAAGTGAGCACATGTACATGCATGAACACACCGACAAATTTTTTAAAAATCTGCTTTAGTCTTGTCCGAATCAGCACCCGCTGCGGACTTAGACTTTACTATGCTACAAACATTCTTTTCATTATACAAGAAAACAATCATAATTGTCTGTTCCAAAAAAATGGTCAACCTGTGTGAGGGGACCCCCACTGGCCTCTTCTGGTCCATCCCATATCTGGGAAGCTGAGGTCGCTGCGTGGTCACAAACAGCTGCCTTGTCCTTTGGATGCGGGACCTGCAGCTAAGAGGCAAAGGCCAGTAGCTACAGAGCGAGGTACTTATTACCACTGCCTCCTCACCTCTAGCAAAGGCAGCGCCTCTCTTACAGCTAATAGCTGCCATCATTGTCCCTCCAAGTCAAAGACTGATAAGGGTTTCCAGCTATTGGGAACCACCCCAAGCAAATTCCCTATCACTTCCTGGCTCCCTAACAATGCGAATCGCCACTCCTAACCAACATTCCCTTTAAAGGCATCCGACTTCCTTCCGTGGGCGACCTGTCTTCTGCTGGCCAACAAGCAAACAAGAAACACCAAGTATTTTACACGTTCTTTGCACCTAAGCAGATCCTACCTGAGACCAAGGAAGAAATTTATCCAGGCTCTCTCAGCCTGAGAGACCCAGAGCTAGGACTGCCTTCCCTGGTCGAGAGTGCTTCACTGTGGTTGCTACCCCAAGAGAGAAGCCAGTCAGTTTGTTGTTGCTGTTGTTTTGTTTGGGGAGGAGAGATGCCTTTTTTGATACAGTATCTCAAGATGTAGCTCAGGCTGGCCCTGAACTTTGATTGACCTACCTCAGCCTCCAGAGTGCTGGGATTGCACACGGAAACCTGGCTAGTTAGAATTCAACAAAGCAAAGCCCGTTTACTAAACTCTGTCCTGCACTCCCCACCCTCCAGCTTCTGTAGCTGCTCTAACGGCCAGTCTCCAGACTCCTGGAGGTCACTCACGAGCTTCATGAGTTTTCCCTGACTCATCTGATTTTCTCCTCTCTCCTTTGATACCAGGGAAGATCCAAAGCCCAACCCAACTTCCTTCCCTTGATAAACTTCTGCTTACTGTACCCTTTCCCTCCAGAAGTGTCCTTTGCCTCTCCATTCTCCTGAGTCTAATTTAGCCCTGGCTGGCTCGGCAGCTAGTTGTTTGTATTTTCTTGACTGTATCATGAACCCTCTGAGCACACAAAATTCCTGTCAGTAGCATCACGTTCAGCCCAAGTCTGACTCTGGGAGGCCATCATTGTGTTCTATTAGATGAGTTTTATTCTTTAACTATTGAGAACATAAGAGCAGCTGGGCCTGGTGACACAGGCCCATAACCCCAGCTACCCAGAAGGCTGGGAAAGGAGGTTCAAAAGTTCAAAGCCCACCTGCTCCTCTTAGCAAGTCTATGAATGAATGAATGAATAAATAAATAGATAGATAGATAGATAGATAGATAGATAGATAGATAGATAGATAGATAAGTAAAATTAAGGTAGGGGTGAGGTTGGCTGAGAATGTGGGTCAGTAGTAGAGGGCCTGTCTGGCATTTCCTATGCACAAGGCCTGAGCTTAATTTATAGCACTGGCCCCTCACCGCCAACCTCAGGTAGAGTAGGAAAGATATTCTAATTAGCCACAGATGAATGCCCAGCCCCGTAATTTTCTGACCATTTTGTTTCCATTTTTGACACACTGCCTCCTTCTATAGCCTTGGTGGTCTGAAATTCACCATGCAGGCCAAGCTGGCCTTGACCTCTATCAATCCTCCTGCCTCTACCTCCCAAATCCTGGGATTACTGACATCTGCCATCACACCCAATTCAACAAGTATTCTGTGTGTGTGTACACGTTGGGTACCATGTACATGCAGAATCCAGAGACCGACTGCAAATACTATTCCTTGGGTGCCACTCAGCTTGTTGTTTTGTTGAGAAAGGCCTTCACCGACCTAGAACTAGCCTTCAAGTATGGCAGGCTGGCCAGTGAGTCCCGGGATCTATCTGTCTCTGTCTTCTATTGCTGGGATTACAGATGTGTGCCACACACTTAGCTTTTTTTCACGTGGGTTCTGGTGAGCAACCTCAGGTCTTTGTGCTTTGCTAGAGCAAGCATGGACGGAACTGTCACTCCAGCACCGAATTATGATTTTTTTAATTACAGCACACGCTGGGCCAGTGATCCCCGACCAGGACGGGGCAGTCATAGTTTCTCCCCGACTCTTTCATTGGTCTCCAGAGGAGCCATCATGCAGTCTGACTCTGGGCCATTGCTCCTCCAGCAGAGGTCCTTACATGGCAGCTTTAGAGCTGTACCAGTACTAATGACTTATAAACCGTGGCCTAGTTTGCTTTCTGTTGCCGGGTTAAACGCCACGATCAAAAGCAGCTTGGGGAATAAACTGGCTTATTCAGCTTCTACTTCAGGCAACAGCCCGTCACCGAGGGAAGTCAGGCCAGTGACTCAAGTAGGAGCAGAGCAGGAAGCATGGAGGCAGGCTACTTACTGGGTCACTCTTCCAGGCCTTTCCAGAGGAGCTGTGGAGTGAGATGGAATTACTTACTCACAGTTTCTATTTTTCTGTTTTACCCAGAGCTGACAGAAATGGCATGCGCCATATACCTGCTCAACCCAGACAGGGAGTTGGTGACAGACCAAAGTACAGATCTCACCAAAGTCCAACTTGGCTAATGATGAGTTTTATTGGGGTTACTTATGGGAGTCTAGGTGAGGGGTTCTTACAGGAACAAAAATGACCCAGAGATAGCTGCATCACCAAAGTCCATCGAACCACCTTTCCTTTTTTTTTTTTTAATTCCCCTGCCTTGTGTGTGTGTCTATGTGTGTGTGTGTGTGTAGGCTAGAGCACATCCAACTCCTTTGAGACAAAGTTTTTCATCAGTGTGGAACTTACCGATTAGACTAGACTAGCTGGCCAAGGAGCCCCAGGGAGCCTCCATGTCTACGACTGACCAGTTCTGGGATCACAAATATGCATCACATGCCAGGTATTTTTCTATAGGTTCTGGGGATCAAACGCACATCTTCATGCTTTTGAGACAAGCACTTCACTGGCTGAGCTTGGACTGTCTACCTCAGAGGGAAGATTGCTGTTCAAGGACTTGGTAACTCGATTGATGGTGTTATTGATGTTATCAACATCCCCATAGCAGAGGTCCTGGTGGTGCTGAAATCTAGGGTGCTTTGACAGGAGCTGGGCACCTTTATGAGTTCTTGCTTCCTAGGCTCTGGGACAGATGTTCCCAAGAGCTATGTCTGCAAGACACTAGCCGTGCCATCAGACACCACAATAACTGTCTCAAAGTCACTGGCCATGCCACCCTGAGTATTGAGTTCCTTGGGTATAAGAGGAAGAAAATACTCCAAGAGGCTCATGGGAAATGCCAAAGGACCAAAATAATGTGTGTAAAAGTCATCAGTGTACCTTCAAAGTGCGGTTCATATTTGTTATTCCTTACCTCAGAGCCCCACCTTTCTTTGGGCCCTGTGAAATGAATTGGTGTTGGTTGCCAGTAATGAACCTTTGCTTCCCTTTCAAGAACATTATTTGCACTAGAAACCAGACTTTTGTTTATAGATAAGAGTAGAGGACAAGGGAACATGAGATAGGCCAGCAATTACAAGAACTGGCTACCCTTCAAAGGACCTGGGTTCAGTTCCCAGCACCCACACACAGCAGCTCACAACACCCTGTAACTGTAGTTCTCGGGGCCTGATGCCTCTTCTGTGCCCTGTAGGCACCAGCATGCACAGGGTGCTTACCTACACTCAGGCACCGGCACACACACACAGATAGAAAAGGAAAGTAAATAATGTTTAAAACGATTAGTGTATAATCGGGTTGTGCTGGCTCGTCTTTGTAACCTAGTCCTTGGGAGGCTGAGACAGGACGACTGCTGTGAGTTTGAGGTTAGCCTGTGCTACAGTGTGGACCCTATAAAGAAATGAGTTTTCAATTTACACGCTGAACTGCCGCAGGCTACCTCTGTGCAGGGGTTCCAGGCCATCTCCATGAGTGGTCCTTGGCTGGAGTATTGTGGCTCGGGCTACTGTCTCGCCAGCAAGAACGACGTGGCACACACAGGATCCTTCTGCAGTAAAGCTTTAATGCGTCCTGAGAGGGAGAGCATAAGCTTACAACAAGTAGAAGCGGAGACCCCGAGTGGCAAAGACCCCTCCCTTATATAGGAAACTGTCCTTCGCCTAGGATGTGTCAGTCCCCGATTGGTGGTTGCTCATCGCGTGAGATGACGCCACGGGAGAGGCGGAGCACACAGAGTGGAAAGTCCCTTTGCACATGCGCAGATTACTTGCTTGTCAGTTTAGAACACAGCGCCATCTTGTAACGGCTTGTAACGGCGAAAGTGAGTGTGGCTCCTCACATCGTATCAGTTTCAGAAAAGACCCCTGGGCCCAGACTTTTTGGATCTGTTGCTGTCCCTGTAGAGCAACTGTCCTCTCCAGGTCTTACTATCTCCTACTTCTTTCATAAGATTCCCTGCACTCTGCCCAAAGTTTGGCTATGAGTCTCAGCATCTGCCTCAATACCCTACAGAGTAGAGCCTTTCAGAGGCCTCTGTGATAGGCTCCTGTCCTGTTCCCTGTTTTCTCCCTCCTCCGATGTCCATCCTCTTTGCCTTTCTGAATGGGGATTGAGCATCTTAGCCAGAGTCCTCCTTCTTGATTAGCTTCCTTAGGTGTACAGATTTTAGTATGTTTATCCTATATTATATGTCTAATATCCACTTATGAGTAAGTATATATCCTGTGTGTTTTTCTGGTTCTGGGATACCTTACTCAGGATGAGCTTTTCCATTTCCCACCATTTACCTGCAAATTTCGTGATTTCCTTGTTTTTTATTGCTGAGTAATATTCTATTGTGTAGATGTACCACAATTTGTAATGGGGGCAGGGACTGTCTCTGACATGAACTGATTGGCCTGCTCTTTGATCACCTTCCTCTGAGTGGGGAGCAGCCTTACCAGGCCGCAGAAGAAGACAAAGCAGCCACTCCTAATGAGAACTGATAGACTAGGATCAGAGGGAAGGGGAGGAGGACATCCCTTATCAGTGGACTGGGAGAGGGACACGGGTGGGGAAGAGGGAAGGTGGGATTGGGAGGGGAGGAGGGAGGGAGGTACAAGTGGGATACAAAGTGAATAAACTGTAATTAAATAAAACTAATTTTAAAAATATAACAACACTACATAAAAAATTTACACACTGACTGTGGGGGTGTTAACTCCTGGGCTTGCTTCAATTTCCTTCCCAGGATGCTTCACTGGTGCAGCCATCTCTCTCCTTAAAGGGATGGGCTAAGTCCTGGTCAGAAACATGAACTTGCTCCAATTTCCTTCCCAGGAAGCTTTGCTGGTGATGCCTCTCTCTCCTTAAAGGGATGGGCTTTGTTACCACTCAGAAACAGTCTGTGCAGAAGGCTGAGAGGAAAGAGTTTCCAAAGATAAGTCACTGTCCAGGGGACCCATCCTGGGCAGCCCCTGGCTGGTGGGTGGGTCATCAGGCTTTCAGCAGCAGGAGGGAAAGAGTTCTTCCCTCTGGTTGAAGGAGAGCACTCTGCCAACATGCTCATAGACATCTGAAGCCCCCAGCTGTGTCTGCTTGCTCGCTTCTGCTCATGCAGGTTGCAGTTGTTTTCTCTCTCATTTGCTCATCAACCCTGTGTCCCATCCAAGTTCTTATTTCCTAGCCAAAGCACTTGGTTCCTGTTTCCTAGCCGCCCACTGCCGCCTCGGCTACTAAGTGCAGATGCCAAATAAGCAGTGTACTGGAAAGGGCTTCTCAGTTAGCTTTGGCGAGCCCAGCATCACCTCTCAGAGCATCTGGCTCATAAATTAATTTGTCCTTAGATCGGACGCAATTGCACACATCACCCCTCTCTCCCCAAAGTCTCACGATTAGCTCCCGAATTAATTCCCATCAGCCGAGCCAAGCCTTCGACACCTTCCTCCATCTGGTTCCTCAGGGCTGCAGCTAGCAGAGCCAGGCCACACTCGACAGTTCTGCCGGCAGATGCAGCCTCCGGCAACAGTGATGCTTAGAAGAGAACTCCTGAGTCCCGTTGTGCCCTGGTACCTGATTCTTTTATCAGGTGCCCTCATTTAGCCTTGCCACCCTCATCACCTGCTCCCAATTTTCCCCACCTCGTCTCCGGTTCACTGTCATGCCCACAGTTTGCCTTACAGGCATCACACATTCTGGTCTCTAAACATTTGTCATGCTGTCCCTTCTACCTTCATTATGCTTAATTATGTTTATGTGTGTGGTATGTATGCTTGCGTGCACGCGTGCTTGTGTGTGTGTGTGTATGTGTGCATGTGTTTGCATGTGTGTGAGTACAGGTGCCTGGGCATATGTGTGTGTGGTCACTGAGATAGAGTTTCTTAAGTGAACCCACAGCTCTCTGATATAGCTAGTCTCGCTGCCCAGCTTGTGATCCCGTGCACAACTTCTGAGTGCTAGAAATCCCGGCAGGCTGGGCTGCCCTGTCTACCCAGCATTTACGAGGGTGCTGAGGATCTGAGGTCCCCATTGTTGTATGGCAAGTGAGCCATCTCCCCAGCCCCACACCCCATAATCATTTACTTTCCTTTTCCAAACCCCCAAGTCATTTTCAGATGTCAGGATAGAATCTGACCATATCTTAGGGGCAGTCCCCTGCAGCGGTATCTCTAGGTTTCTGCTCGATCTCCCCAGACAGAGAAGGTCTTCTGGGCTCCCACCTGGAAAGTGGGGATCAGGCTTCCAGCACGTTCCCACCTCCAGCAATGAAAGGGCTAGAAGCTGCTGAGGATGGCAAAATCAATGTCTTCGATCCCTCCCTGCAACTTAGATTCTACTGTCTTCCTGTCCAAGCCTGCGCTGTCAGACTCCTCAAAGGGTGGAGTTCTGACTCCTGCTGACGAGGCAGGTCTCCAGGGGAAGGAAGTGGAAGCCACAGAGCACCATAGCACAAGTCCAGCAGTCCTCCACGGTGCCCACCAAGTGCTCAAAGTAACACACGGTGGCCCTTACCGCCGAGCCAGCCCTCTCCCCAGTCTCCTCCATTTTACCTACCCATCAGCGGCCTGCCGTGTTCCAAAGTCCCTGCAGCTCCCTCTTATATCTCTCTGTGTTCATGCATGTGGCCATGTGGGCAATGACCACAGAGCAAACTCCAGTGTTGATCCTCAGGGGCCATCCATCTTTATAGGTGGGTTTTATTGTGGAGATTTGGGGGCTGGAGTTTTTGTTGTTTTCTCTCTCTCTCACTGGCCTGGAGTTCACCAGGCAGGATAGGCCCGTTGGCCAGCAAGCTCCAGGGATCCTTCTGCCTCTAGCTTCCTAGAGCTGAGATCACAAGTGTGTGGCACCATACCAGGCTGTTTTACATGCATTCTGGGCTCAGAACGCAGATCCTCTCACTTGCAAGGCAAACATTTTGTTGACTGAGCCATCTCTTTAGCCCCTCCTCCACCTTTGAAGAGCCTGTGGCCTAGGGTTTAGTTTTTATTATTTTCTCGGGAGTTCCTCATTTACTTGCTTTCCTGTTTCCAAAATGCTATTGCTATTATCTTCTCATAAAATCTTTTCCCATGAAGCATCTCTTTAGGCTATATTAGTGGGTGAGAGAGTGGAGGATTATCTACAGGGTTGTTTATAGAGAGGGTTATAGACAGGATGTGCTGCCTCAGCTTACTCTCACCTGATGTCTGCCCGAGGCTATGCCAAGAGTGGGTATATGTTGAATGATAAGTCAGTGGGGTTTGATGAATGCTCGGTCTCACTCAAAACTTGTTCTTGCAGCAAGAAATGTTTAGTGACAAAGACCAAGACAAACGGATGGCCTAAAGCTTGGGAATCTGGACAGCCAAGAATAGAGTCTCTAACTTTTACACCTTAACCATTTGCCTCCCGATCCTTTTGCTGCTTATCTGTGGCATTGATCCTGCCATTTTGGAAGCTAAGCCTAAGCTGGTTTTAGCCATTTCTTCTATTCACCACAGTAACCAGACCCTGTAGGTTTTCAGTTAATGTCTCTTCCTTGGATTCCCATGTGTGGTGTTTGCTTCAACCTGTCACAGTCAAGGCTCTGAAGAACAGTAAACAAGCAGAGGTTTGTACCCCAAATCCCCGCACTGCTCCCCAAGCTTCGCTAGGCTTATCTAGACAGCTTCACCTAGTCTTTGAGAAAAATTAAGAAAAGACAGTGCTTGGAATTCCTACAGCACACAAAACTCCAATGTCAATAAAGAGACTGTGTCCTCTTCAGTATGGGCCACGTGCTCCGCCCCGGCAGCACATGTGGCAGCCTTAGGTCCACAGCTAGTACTGGCCACGGGGTCTCTCTGAGTCTTTCATCTGAATCCACGGCTAAATCTGGACTTTCTTCCTTTCTCTTCCTTTCCTTATCTCTGTCAGGAGAGGCCTCAATGAAACGAGCCCCAGCTGACAGTGGAGGCAAGAATGAATGTGTTTTCTCAAGTGTATCCTGTTTTACGTTTCTCCTAATGGAATTTTGTAAGGAACAGTTTTAGATTGCAGAAAAACTGAGCAGGAAATACTAGACAGTCCCATCATCCCCTCTAATTAGTGCGTTGGGCTAGTAGGATGCACAGCTTCTTGCTAGCAAGCCAATACTGTTATGTTATGATCAAGAGTCTGTGATTTGCGGGAGGGTTTAGCGTCAGTGCTGTTCTTTCCACAGGTCATAAGTGTATAGTGCTGTGTGTCTGCCGTACGGTGCCACAGGGAATAGCTTCATCTCCCTAAGAACCTTTTGCTTTCCTTCCCTTCTCCCTCCCCTGCCCCTGCCCCTGCCCCTGCCCCTACGAACTTTTTAACCCTGTATGTTTTGTCCCATCAAACCTGACTACGTCAGTGCCCCCCTTCCCAAGGTGGAGGAGGAGGGATGGTATGGTGATTAATCTTTATTATCAATTTGACTGGATTTAGGCACACTCTGGGTGTGGACAGCAGCATTCCACGGGTTAGGACTCCCCTGAATGAGAAAGAGGAAGAGGGGAAAGCGAGCTAAGCCTAGCCTCATTGCCCTCTGCCTCCTGACTGTTCAGTCATGCTCATCTGTCTCATGCTGCCATCCATGCTTTTCCCACCACGCTGGACCGGATCCCTAAAGTGATCAGCTAAAACAAGCCTTCCTTTCATAGGTTGCTTTTTGTCAGGTATGTTGTCAGAGCAACGAGTGGAGTAACTGGTAATTGAGAAGGGTGTTTTCAGGCCCGTGGCAGTCCTTGGTGGCCTGCGATTCTCCTCTAATCCTCCACTGGAAGGAGCCCAGCAGAAAAGTCAGTAAAAGTGAAACCAACTACCCCTTTCCTTCCCCTCCTCCCCCGCTGCCCTATCCAATCCTAAGATTGAGAAAGGCCATCCCTTGAAAACAGAAGTCCTTTACTCCGTGGTGACGCATTAGAGTATGTTTATAAATACACACTTTACTATTTTACTAGAATGTTGGTAGACAGCGCGTTTCGCCGTGCCAGTCAAAGACATCTGCTAAAAATAAAGCCCATGAGGATTGTTTTGCCTAGTACAGTTCTGAGAAAGAGTTTCCACTGACAGAGTCCAGCCCTGTTCCTTCCAAAAAACTGACTCTGGTCGGCCCTGGGTGGACCACAGGCTCCAACCAAGTGGGCGCCACCACAGGCAAAAGGACAGAATCTGTGGGATGAGCCCTCCTCCTCCCGTAGTGAATTATGCTGCTGCGAGCGTCAGCAAATGTGGCCAAATGTCAGCTGAAGACAACTGACTTCTTGATTGCTCAACCCCTCTATGGCCATACACCCGGGAGCCGTGTTCTGCTACCTACTATTAATCAGGATGCTGTTAATCAGAGGCCCTGCCAGTAGGCCAGAAGACTGAATGGCCTGCGACTTTTGCAGCTGCGTGGTATCTACGATCAAATACTCAGACAGAACCACCGTCAGGGAGGAAGGGTTTATTTCAACCCATGGGTTATAGTCCGAATTGGTGGGGAAGCCGGGGGGGGGGGCAGCAGCTTGCAGCAGCTGCTTGCTTTGCAGAGCAAAGAAAACAGAGGGAGGATAAAGGTGGATTTATCCCTTTCACCGCAGCCCAAGATCCCAGCCTAGAGAGCCCTTCTCTCGCCCCTCAGTGGTGATCCTTCTCACCTCCATTAACCTAGTCAAGATAACCTCCCACAGGCATTCCCAGGGCTTATCCCTTGGGTAATTCTAGGTCTCATTAAGCCGACGATCGAGATTGACCATCACAGGCTCTACGAGTTAGGAGTTCATCATCAAGTAGAGTTGGCTGAATGGTATGCTCTTGCTGGCCTCAAACTCATTAGGTACTTAAGGATGACCTTGAACTTCTGGTCTCCTGCTTTCACTTCCTGAGGGCTGAGATTCCAGCCATGCACCATTAGGATTGGCTCATATGGCTCAGGGGGTTGAATGCAGGGTTTTCATGCATGCCAGGCAAGCGCTGTACAAACTGACTTACATTCCTAGCCCCTTATTTATTTTTTAAAAAGGAACCGTGTGTTTTTACTTTGCACTGGGCTCAGTGAATTTCTCTGCGTAGCCATGCTGATCCAGGGGTGGGGAATGCCCGAATCACAGGAGGACAGTCTGAGACCGGGAGCAGTAAGGGCTGAACACCACAAGGCATTCTAATCTTTTAACAATTGGTAGTGACTAGAACGAGCCAGCTGGATCTCTATCCTGCATGTGTGTGTCTGGATGTGAGAGTCCAGGCCCGCATTAACTGAGGCAAGGCTTTGGAGAAGGAACTCCTGAGCTTTGGGAACAGAGGGCTGATCTGAGCCGCCCTGGTGAGCCACTGAGATGCCCTCCACCTGTGCCTGCGTCTCCCTTCTTAGTCTAGATCTCAGTCTGAAGAGGAAGCAGAGAAGCACCTCTTGTGTGTGCAGCATCCGTACATTAGGACCAGAGCTACAGCCTTCGTTTGTAGAGTGTGGCTGTTTTCATGACTGTTTTATTAGAAGATTGTGTTCCCCTTAAGAAATAATCCCAGCTGATGAGCTGGCTCAGTGGGTAAAAGCACTTGCTGCTAAGCCTGATGTCCTGAGTTTGATCCCCAGGACTGAGAACTGACCCTGCAGACTGTCCTCTGACCTCCACCTGTGACCCAGTGGCACATGTGCCCCTCCCAAATAAATAAATGCAATAAAAAATAAGACATAGTCCTCAGACCTGGCGCAGCTGGTGCAGAATGTGAATGTGTTGGCTGTTTCCGAATCAGCTCTTGGGCCATGGCTCTCAGGAATGGTTAGCCACTCTTCTTCTAGCAGACCCCAGCTGTAGCCTCCCGAGCATTCTGAGCAGTCACTAAGGTCACAGTAGGTCAAGCCTATGGATACAGACCTGCAGCCATAGCAACACCAGTCAGTTGTGTTAAAAATCATAAAGAAGCAGGAGGCAACTGATATCTTCTGCGAGAGATTAGGAGGGTAAGGGGGGAGTGGGAGGCAGGACATGGTGGGGAGAGAGAAAGGGAAAGGAAAGGGGGAGAGGGCGGCGAGAGAGAGAAAGTAAGAGAGGGACCACGTGTGGGTATTGGCCCTTTTAGGGGCACGATAACCACGCCTTCCAGGTGTGGCCACCTGGCTGGCGCCATATGATGACATCATAGGTTGCTGGGTAGCACAGGAGCAGGTTGTGTTCCAAAATACTAACAAGTTGTCTGGTCCAGCTGAAATGTTTCATCCAGTCTGTGGGACGTTGTATTAAAAAAAAGAAAGAAAGAATTTGTCTGGTTTTTGTCTTAGATTCCTGGGGCAGAACCTCTAAACCCTTGGAATTTCCTAAGTGCTAGGAATGTCTTTGTAGTCCTGGTGGGCCCTGGATCGCTCTGGATTTAAACTAACAAGGTGACTATAGACTGTGTATGGGCTACGATAGATATATATTCGGTTTTGAGTGGATGAGTTTATTAAGCATAAAGAAAACTAAAGTGAAAGGATAAATAGAAGAGCTAGATAGATAGGATTGATAGTAAACATCAAATCAGATGCTCAGAACATCCAGCAAAAAACCACCTAGGGAGCCCTCATTGAGACAGCCTGGGGTATGTGGTGAGTATCGGACAGAGCAGAGGGTCCCCTCAGGTGAGGCTTCCTAGTAAAGGAACAAAGGACAGAAATGTAACACCTTGAAAGGGGCTTTGCCGACAGCCAGCAGAAATGAACTGGTCAGGCCCTCAAAAGGCAGCCAGCTGGAGTTCTGATAAAGAAAGCCCTGGTCAGATCAGTGTCCCCTTGGATGAGACCTCCTAGTAAAAAAATCAAATAGTGACAGGTACAGATACCAAATCAGGGACTTACAAACACGCAGCAGAAACTGACTAAAGAAGTTAAGGCAGCCAGCTGGGGCTTCTAGCAAGCTTTCTCTCCATGAATCAGTTTCCCATGGCTGAACTTCCGGCTTCCCTTCCCCAATTCAGGCACTTTTATATCATGAGATAAACTGTTGGGAACAAGCAAAAGAAACTTATTCGAAGTACTGCCATTTCGTTTTCAGACTTCATTTTATCATTGGGAGGAACTAAAGTCAAGGTCCCTGGCCCTGGGGAAGCTGTGAACTTTCCAATAGCTCCTTTGTAAAGAAACAGTTTTCTTACTCTAGACATTGAGAGACCAAAAGATTAAAAATTAGCAGCTATTATTAATTAAGGCCTGAACTAGGTGGGTGGAGAAGTCTAGTAATGCCCTGAGGGGAAGGACCACCTTACTTTGTTCTTTCCCCACCCACTAGAGATACAGTTGCTAGGAAACTGGTCCATCCCCCCTAGGGAGGGACACCAGGTCATTATGGTCTGGGGACCTTCCTATATAGCCAATTCAAAATGTAGCATTTTGACCAATAGATGCTTGCCAGGCAGGAATTGCCCGCCCCTGCCTTGGGCATGCTGGGATGGACCAGAATCTTTAAATCACCCAACTAACCCGGGCACGTGCGCTCAGCTCCCACCACTTTGGCAGTGGGGGGTGTGGGCCCAAGCTGCAGCTTGTAATTTACAATAAAAAGACCCTCATGTATTTACAGAGGAATCTGTTTATTCCTGGTCTTTTGGGGTTCGTGAACTGGGCAGAACAACATCTCAGGGATAACTTAGAAAACAGTTGTCTTAGTCACACAACTCAAGGACAATTTCTCCTTCTTGCTGGTAGGGTCAAACTAAGTTCATGTTCTCGGGCCTTGGAACCTACTCCTAACCTGAGCAATGGAAACTCCCTTGATCAACCGCTTATGTCAAAATGTGACTAGACAGTGCTACAGTCCAGCCACTCCCCCTTACTTTATGGTTTCATCCTTTAGACATGCTGAACAACATCCCTTCAAGGCTGCTGTTAAGTTCCCAAGTCCGTGTGGCCGTGATCGATCAGTAGCGGCTTGATCAAAACTAAATTTGTCATTTGCATTGACCTGGTGTTTGAGTTATGTTGGATTTAAATAGAAATTAAGAGCAACACCTGTTGCAAACAGTTCGCCTTCCAGCTGCTTTCAAGGGTGTAGTGTTTTTAACTTTTTGGCTGCTTTGCTATCCACCCCCTGTAGCAGAGTTAGCGAGACCAGCCGGTTCCCAGACAAAGGATCCTACTTGACATAAGCGTGCTTGGGGCTGAGGTTGGAAGGGGGACCCTGCTTCCAGAGATAGTTTCTCAAGTAGCTCAAAGAGCACATGATGATTTACCAACACAATGAACATGACAGCGACCCATCCGTGTCTGCAGGATGAAGCCAGCTTGTTTTCTGATGGGATTAGAAGGCTAGGGCTTTGAGTCCTGTGATACCGTGTGGAAGGGACAGAGAGCCGGAGATGCTGTTCAATCTATCACTCCATGTTCGTGAAGCCCCAGTAAAAACTCTGGCTACTAGGGCCCAGGCGTTGTGCTGTGAGGTAAGACCTGCTTGTGTGTAGAAGACACAGAAGCCTCGCACTGGGGATCCTCAGTCCTAGTGGTTCCGAACCTTCCGAATGCTCCCACCCTTTACTACAGTTCCTCATGTCGCTACTTCATAACTGTAATGCTGCTGCTGCTGCTGCTGTTAGGAATCGTAGCATAAGTCTCCACCGATATGCAGGATATATAATATGTGATCCCATGAAAGAGGGTCATGGCCCACCGGTTGGGAAATCCAGCACCCTCTTTTGACCTCTCTGGGAAGCCATGCAAACATGGCTTACAGTCACACACACATAAATAAAAATAAATCTTTCTAAGCCCCACTGAAATCACATGTGTAATGAGTGATGGTATTTTGTTTTGTTTGACTCTGAGAGTTGTTCTAGAGAAGTACTAAACAGAGGGGGAGAAGGAGACACCCTGCATTCTTAGCAGCCCGGGAACCCCAAAGATTGTAAGTGACATCAGAAGCGATGGTGGTCTTTCGGGGAGCTGTGTCCTCAACCTGTGCAACCTGCTTTTGCTGTGAGTAGCTGGTGTCAGGACTGCAGCTCAACTCAACAGACATGAAATCTGAAGAGGAAAGCACCTTCCCACAGCAGTCAGAGCGGGCAGAGCGCCAAGGGTATCTCTGAGGGCAGTGAGTCTGAGGACCCCACCTGCTTGTCCAAAGAAGGACACTCTCCCTCCACTGTAGCCTCAGAGAGGCAAGGCTTTGGGAATGCCGTGAGCTGTGTTTCCCCAGGCACAAATATGTATGAATGAGGTCACATTCATGACCTTACTTCACAAATTCTTTCCTGTGCTGGCTCCCAGAGTGGTTTCGATGTCCCAACCTTCGGTAAGAGGCTCACATGTCATAACAGCATAGCCTGCCGTGTGGCCTGTTGGATGCTACTGCTTTCTTTGCATTCCACTGTGTTGGACAGAGCTCGCTTGCCTTTAACTATGGTTGGACAGACCCGGCTTGCCTCCAGCCATGGTTGGACAGAACCAGCTTGCTTCTAGCTATGGTCAGCTTCCTAGACCTGGCTTGCTCCTTGCTATGGCTGAATAAATCCAGCTTGCCCCTTGTTATTGTTGGACAGTTTGCTCTCTCAAAAATTCACAAAGAAACTTAATCACCATGACAGCTGCATGAATAGATGGACCTTTGTAGTGGCATGTGATTATGATCCCAGCATTCAGGAGGCAGAGGCAAGAGGACCATGGACTCTGGCCAGCGGGAGCTCTGAGAGGCGTCCAGGAGTGGACAGACAGCCCTGCCATTACCACATGAGTGGATTTTCCTCTAAGCTTTGTGCATCTCTGTGTCTCCATCTCCTCCCCCCTCCTCCTGCCTTTCTGATTTCCACCCACTGTTTTTTTGTACCTAGAGACCTTCACTAGTTGCTAGTACCTTAATCTTATACTTCTCCGATTCTGGAACTAGGAACCAATCACATTTATTTATTTACTTACTAATTTATTTATTTAAAAAGAACCGTTTCATTCTAAGAAATGACTAGGGCTGTAGTCTTCTCTCACAACACCATGAAATAGACTTGTTATTCCCAACAGATTCTCACTCCTCCCACATACTCCCAGGCTACGCCAGCACCCTCTACACAGCGCTAGGAACCCCATCCTGCCCTGTTGAAGCATAGCTGCCCTGGCTTGAGGCCTCAGACCCCTATGGCTGTCTAAGATGGCCACTCCTCCTCCCCTGCTGCACTCTGTGAGGACACTGACTGCCAAGGTTGCTTCTGTTAAGAGTACCAGGCCTGATGGTGCATCTCAAAGGAGTGGTGCTAAGAGTGCAGGAGCTGAGCATTGGGGCTCTGGCACAGGGCACAACCATTGAATGGGGGCTCTAGGTCTGCCACGAACAACAGTGAGTTCAGGGACCTGTTACTCTTGTTTAGATTTCATTTCCTTTGCCTGTCTCATAAAAATTAGACTCCTTCCAAGAACGTTCAAAATGTTAATAAATAGGCAAATGGACAAAAATATGTGGAATACATGCACGCCTTAAGGAAGAACGAACTTAGATCATTTACAGGAAAATGCATAGATCTGGAGGTCATCACATTAAATGAAGTAAGCCGTACTTCAAAAGATAAATATGTCTTGTATGGAATATAGATTTTAATGTATCTGTGTCTATATTTCCCTTTCTACTTTAATATCACACATACACATGTGTAATGAAGGTAGAAAGGAATGGAGCTAAGTGTCAGGGAATAAGACTAGGTATTGTGTAACAAAATTCTTCCTGGGGAGACGCAACACACACATCTGCTCACCCCAAAGAAGAAGCCCATGACAGACCAAAAGTTGGATACCACCAAAGTTAACCTGGTGAACCCTGTGTTTTACTGGGGATACTTACAGGAGTATGGGTGAGGGTTACTGACAGGAGCAGAAATGACTCGACGACAGCAGCTCGCCAAAGCCCTCTCAGCCTGGGTGACAGCTTATAAAAGCTGGAAGCCCACAACACACTGTACAGCCTGCAGGCAGCTCAACAGTTTAGAGAGTGACCCTTCCAAGTGAGTCAGTTGGTGTAAACCTCTTCCAAGCAGCTGGGATGGTGTCTGTTTCTCCCAGGCAGCTAGGTTGGTCCCGGGGTGTTCTTTGCAGCTTGTCTTGTCCGAGAGTGACTCTCAACTGTCTCTATTACTTACTCTGGGAGGGAGGGTGCCAGTGAATCTGGTCAGTTTCCTGGACTTCCTGAAGTTATTTTGAGTTGTTTACCTTTCTGCTTAAGGAGCTTTTGTGCAGGATGGGATGTTTCCATTCTGGAGGAAACAGTTACACATTAAGTAATTGGGGGCTGAATATGCAAATACATTCTATACATATATGAAAATGTCATTATAAAACTTATCATTTTGTCCATTATATATATGCCTATAAAAATAATAGTTTTCTCATTTTGTGCAATTAAAAAAGTTTTAATTCCGCAGTTTTTAAAACTGGAAAATAATTGGATGTGAAGATTTTCTTGGACCAAAACTTTTTAGAACTTATTTTATTACGTTTTATTTATTGTGAGTGTGTGTGTGGGCACAAACATACTACAGCACGTATGTGGGACTCTCAAGATATCCAGGAGTCAATGCCATCTTTACACCATTTCGGTCCCAGAGAGCAACTCGGGCCCATCAAGCCTAACAGCAAGCACCTTTATCTGCCTTGACCCACAGAGGCATCTCACCGGCCCTAGGCCAATCTGTGAGCACAAAATCAACTTGTCTTCCTCGCCCCTGTGCCAGGGAGGCTGTGGTTCCAAGAATTAATGGAAACCGGATGATGAGAGGCCTGTGTCCTGCCAGGCCTCCCACATAGCGCATTTGGTTTGCTCTCCCAGCCATCCTCCAGCACCCCCTCACTTCCGCTTGCCTCTGCTGCTGCTCCTGGGAGACCAAAAGAAAGGGAAATTTTAAATCAGTTGATTAAAAATGCAATCCAGCCCCACAAACAAAAACATGGGGGGGAGGGGACAACAAAGGGGCATCTCAACAAATTGGTGTGGCCTCTACAAATCCACCGCTGGAGTTTTGCACAGGCCTGGCCCGCAGCTGGGAGGCTGGCAGCCTTCAGAACTTCACCCCAGATATTTAGTACTGGACAGAATTACAGAGTGGCAGTTCATAGTTTGAGCTCTGCAATTAGTGGGTATACGTTCAAATCCCACTGTCGCCGCTTACTAACGGGATGATTTTGAAAAAACCTAATCACCCCAGTGCTTGGCTTCTAGCCTGCCAGTAGCTCTTGATGCCTCCAAGGAGGTGGATCAAAACTGTAAGACCTGGGGTCTCATAGCTCAGGAGTTTAAGATTGTGCCCTTCCCAGAAACTCCCCCAGACCAAGACTCGTTGCAAAAGCAAGAGGTTTATTAACCACTGCGCAATGGGGTCACCCCTGCTGGTCAGCAAAGAGTGGCACTGGGAGACAAAGGCCTTTAGGTTTTTAAAAGAAAAATTGCGAGAAATTTGAAGTTGCAGTTTTGGCAATTTAGGATTGGATGAGGAAGCTATAAAGTAAGATAATTGGTTAGTCTTAGGTGCTCAAGCTTGGCCAGTCCTGCCAAGTGTGGATGCAGCTGCAATTGAAGGTGGGGGTGGTTAGCTCATCCTTGAAGATTAGGGGTTGTGGACTTTTGGCTGGAGGTCAAAAGCTACTCAGGAGAAGTCTGGGTTTGTTGCTAAGAAACACTATCTCAAAGACAAGGGTCTGGTTCTTCTTTTTGCTGAGTGAAGGTCGTTGCTTGCTTGCCCTTTTTTTTCTATCTGTCCTCACAGATAGGGTCACATTTCTCCATTCTCTGGAAAGGTACTAAGAGGCTTTAGCTTAACCTGAACCTAAAACCCAAAACTATAGACTTTAGAAGACATACAGGTTACAAAGTTAGTCTAACCCTTTCAAAACCTTTCTTCTTTTCTTTTTAAAAATTTATTTTTGTTGTTGTTATTATTTTATTCTATGTGTCTGGTTGCCCTGCCTGCAGTGTGTGTCTGAACACCACCTTTGTGTCTAGTTCTCTTGGAGGACAGCGGACAGTCAGGTCTTCTGGAACTGGAGTTACAGATGAGTTGCTGGGACCTGAACCCAGATCCTCCGCAAGAGCGAGTGTTCTTATCCACTGAGCCATGGCTCCGGCTCCAGCTCCTTTTCTGGCTTTTCTGCCCCTGTCTGCACCTGTAGGAGGCAACTGCAAGTCCCGAAAGGTGATGGTCGTTTAATACAAATACCAGCTATATAAATGAAGTCCCGGATGGGAGGCCATGGAGATGAGGGAAATTTCTTTTTCTGTTCCACATCCAAGCAGTGCCAGCTCAGAGCAGTAGCCCCCTCCCCTCCGGAAATTGAAGCGCCTTCCTGCTGCACATGCTCGCTTCGGTGAGGTTTCGGGTTGATTCATAGGTTTTCCTGAAGGGGGTGGAGGCCCTGGGGCAAGCTGGCAGAGGCTGGCTTTCTCTTGCTTGTTTTCAGTGGCTTCTGGAGCCCCTCACCCACACTGACAGACTTCGCTCTCGCGGGGATATGGGTGATAAACCACACACACACACACACACACACACACACACACACGCAATAAGAAAAAAGGTTGTGTAGCTCAGAAGTAGGAGGCCTGGCTGGGAGAACGGGCTCGCTCACTTCTGCTTTTGAAGCTGTGGGTGGATGGCCTGTCTCCAGTCTCAGTTTTCTTTTCTGTAAATCTGGCTTAATGGTCGTCTTAGTCGGCAGGCTGCTGGGAGGTTTAAGTGAGAACACATCACAGCATCCAACAGTCACAAGTTCACAGGACGGTCCCACAGATATGCGGTGTTGTCCTCACTGGGGACAGGCTCCCAAAAGGAGAGCCACCCCCTACCTCTAGCCACCCTGTGTGAAGGGAGCATTTGAGAGTTGGGGCTCATGCCAACAAAATAAAAACTGCTTACAGCTATATTGTGGGCTATCAGCCAGAAAGCCTTTAACATTTTTTGTTTGTTTGTTTGTTTGTTTGAGACAGGGTTTCTGTGTGTAGCCCTGGCTGTCCTGGAACTCACTCTGTAGACCAGGCTGGCCTTGAACTAACAGAGGTCCGCCTGTCTCTGCCTCCTGAGTGCTGGGACCAAAGGTGTGTGCCACCACACCCAGCAAGTCTTCAGCTTTTAAAAATTCCGCTTATGTATTTCCTTGGTGGGGTGCAGTGTGGAGAAGGACATAGGCTCTGCCAGACAGCTGTCTCCTTCTGTGATGGACTCGGCGGGCGCGTTACCCAATGAGCCATCTCACCAGCCCTCGAATAGCTTTTTATTTTTTAATGTTACTGCATGAGTACAAGTGTTTGTGCGCATTCAGGTGCCACAGCTTGCCTGGGGAGGTCAGAGGGCGACTTGCCTGATTTGGTTCTCTCCTTCCACCACGTAGATCTCTGGAATTGAATTCACATCTTCAGTCTTGGTGGCAGGAGCCTCTTCCTATGAGCTGTCTCACCAGCCCTTAAACAACTTTTACTATTCTTTTAAAGCTGCTTTTGTCGGGTATTTTGTCGTGGCGGTGAGGCAAACTTGAAAAGGATTGTTTTCTTGCTCTTCAATGGTTCAGTCCATCCTAGTGGGGAAATCACGACCACAGGGTGTGAGGCAGCTGGTCATACTGTCCACAGTCAGGAAGCAAAAAGAAAAGAATGCATTCACAGAAATATTCAGACAATCTCAGAACATTTTGTAACACCCGAAAGAAAATACACATCTTGAGTGATGGCTGAGAGGTTAAGGGCTCTCAGCGCTCTATCAGAGCACGGGAGTTCAGGTCCCAACAAATCGCTCACAAACACCTATCACTCTAGCTTCAAGGGACCCGGAGCCCCTTTCTAGCCTCTATAGGCAGGCGCGCGCGCGCGCACACACACACACACACACACTTTGAAGAAGAAGCCACACATCTCATCATTGACTCATTTTTCTTCAAGTACTAACTTTTACAAGTTGGTTGCTGTGAGTGACAGCTGGCCATTACCGCATGCCAGTCCATAGTCTAACCAGGCGTAACAACGCTATAATTTTTCTGGTTGGTGCAAAGTGGCTTGATAACCATGTCAAGGGTAAGCTCAGCGGGGAATGTAAGAAGCTCACAGCATGTCTCTCTCCCTCTCCAGATTATACAGTCAGCTTGAGGTGGCTCCCAGTCCTTCTTACCTGGTGCACACAGGATCTAATATGCCAACCAGAGTTCTGGCCATCAAATCCTCTTTCCAGACAAGAAGAATAAGGAACGAGTGAAAGCTGCTTGCCATTGGCTTTGGGGGGAAGTGTAAGTGACTTCTAAAAAGCACATCTACTGATATCTCATTGACCTAACTGCCTGCATCACCACCCCTACCTGCAGTGAAGGCTGGGGACTTTAGCCTTATTCAAGTCAGCCATGATAGTTCACATGAGTACACAAAGGGAGACTCAAGTTTGTGACTAACGGATGTTAAAGCTAATTAGGACAGCTGGCAATATTCACTCTTTTGTAGAACAATGCATCATTATTTTCCATGCTTATCCACTTCCTGTGTTCAAATTTTATGTGCAGGCCCGTAGCCATGTGATTTCGCAATGCTATGTATGGAAGTGAATATTTTATCCCTACTGATTTTGGAGCATCGTGCAGCAGCGAATGCTCAGGGGTACAGCACAGTAAAACACCCTGAAACTGGTTACAGCAATGAGCCCACCCAGCTTGGGTGAGTTGAGAAGCTTTGAGTTCAGCAACAGGCTTGACAGGTTTAGTGAGATTTGGCTTGAAGCTGGTTCCTGTCTGTCCAGCTCGGCATTTCCCCATGGCCAGCCCTGCTAGCGTCTGTTCCTTTCCAGGCAAATGGTAGGTACACAAGAAATAGGTCAAAGTAACGTGATGCCTCTAGAAGCCTCTTCAGTGACTCCTTCCCATACCCTGTTGACCAAAGCCAGATGCAGGCCACGTTAACATCAAGGCCAAGAGGGATACTCTGTTCACTTTGATACATAAGAACTCACACTGAAAAGGGCCTGCACATAGAATTTGAACATAGGAAGTGCATGAGCACAGAGAATAGTGATGCATTGTTCCACAAGAGAGTGACTTTTACCAGGCATCCTAATTAGCTCTACGGTCCATTGGTCACAACCTCGAGTCACCTGATAGAGGAATTTCAGTTGAGGGACTGTGGGCATGTCTGGGAGAGGGATTCTTGATTATTAATTGCTATGTGAATGGCACAGTTCCCCAGGCAGGGGCACTGGGCTAGCCAGCTACAAGCACAGGTGAGTAGAGCCGATGCAGTTCTGCCATGCTTTCTGCTTTGTGTTCCTAGCTGAGGTCTTGCCTGATTCCCTCAGTGATGGACTGTGCCATGAAGTATAAGCCTTTCCTCGTCCACTTTGCTTTTGCTGAGAGTGTTTTTATCATGGCAACAGAAAGGCAGCCAGAACACATTAACCCTAGAACCAGGCAATGTCCTCTACGGCTCCCCAGGAACAGCTGCCTCTTGCTGTGGCTGGGATTTTGCTCCTGGTCTGACTTCTTGGTTGATCCACCTCGATGATCCATTGTTCAGGGCTAAGCTAGTCCTGCCTCTCGCAGAAGGGCTTCAAACAACAATCTTTATTTCCTGTCCCACTAGCCTCCTCAGCTTTTTCTCTTGCCTAGAGATAGGCCTCTAAGATTTCTCAAGTGTGACCAGAAATTGTTTTTGTTTCCACTCTCAAAGGTCCAACAAGGACCAGAGCCCTTTCTGCATCCCTCCCTCCCAAAAGAAAGGATTCTCTTGTCACTTTTTGTGGCAGCACTTTAATGATCCTTTGTGAGGCAGTGAGAGTCTAATTGTGTTTGAACCCTAGAAAATCCGATTTTATCTTTCCTGGATTAAAACAGGTTTGTAGAGGCAGGAGACCAAGCTGGAAGAGAGCTTGTGGCTCAAGCCTGAGGCCTTGAGTTCCCGTCCCCAGCACACACAGCCAAACCTGGGGACTAGAGAGACGGCTCAGTAATTAGCACAATGGCTGCTCTTGCAGAAATCCCAGGCTCAATTCCCAGGAGGCCAGGCTCACAGCCCTCTGTGTCCTTTCCAGGAAATCTGATGCCCCTTTTCTGCCCCCGCCCCCTTCACTGCACACACACAGTGCACACACATATCTGCAGACATGGCGCTCATACACATAGAATAATTAATAATAATAATGTTTTAAAAGCCAGACCTGGTATACCTCTATACCTCTAGCACTAGAGAGGCAGCGACAGGCAGATTCCTGGAACTTGCTGCTCAGCCAGCTAGCTTGGTAAAATTGGTGAGCTCCATCCACGTCAGTGAGAACTCAGGAAATAAGGTGGGAAGTGATTGCCGAAGATGTGTGCTCTGTCTGGTTTACACACACACACACACACACACACACACACACACACACACACACTAAAGCAAAACAAAACTGGTTTTATAACAGTAAAAATTCAGAATTTAGCTTAGCTTCCCCTTTTCATAGTTTACATTCTCAGTAGGTCACCCTGATAAATGCTAATTGCTTGCACTTCAGCCAAAATTCTGAAAGGCTTTAGTCAACCTTTTTGAAATAAATAACCTTCGGTGTACCTCACTAATGTTAGTGAGTTCATCATTCATTGCTGTCATAAAAATACCATTCAGTCTATTGTCAAACAGTAAAACAATACTATTCAGTTCAGAGCCAGTAGCCATAAAATGGTGCTACTGACATTCAGAGTGGATTTCCCTCAGTTAATCTCTGCAAATGCTTTCGCAGACACACCCAGAAACTGTTTCCCAGGAGATTCTCAAACCAGGCAAATTGATGAAAACTAACCGAGAGAAAAGTTTACATAGAAACTTCAAAGTTAGCACCAATTGTGAAAACTGCTAAGCACCTAGTTATTCAATAAAGGACAGTCATCTGTCAGACTAGCACCATCCCTTCCCACACAGGCAGCTTTCATGTGATCTGCTTTCATGTGATCTTCGCTCAGCTTAAGCTTTCAAACTGGTTTCTTACACCTTTTCAGGAAGCTGACACACAAAAGAACAAGCCACTGATTCCTTCCCTAAAAAGTAAATCATCCATCCAGGTAGATGCACACCTTTAAATCCCAGCGCTCAGGTGCTAAGGCAGGAGGATCTCTGTGAGTTGCAGGACGGCCTGGTTTACGTAGTGAGTTCTAGGATAGTCAGGACTATGCATAGAGACCCTGTCTCAAAAAGTTCTTTTATTATTTGACAATTTCATACGTGTAAAAAAACCTGTATCTCTGTCATATCCACTCCCAACTCCCTGCACTCCTGTCACTTCCGTTGGGTACTCCCAACTTGTTCTTCTCCCCCTTCACATCCTCTCTGTTGGAGGTTGGTCTGATGCATGTTACTGGCCCTCAAGATCTGGTTACACCTGTCCTTATTTTTGTAAACCTGCCTAAGACATACCTGACTGGTTGGTTAAATGGCCTATATCTGGGCAAGGCAGAATGGGGTAAGTGTGGCTAAGGTTCCCAGGTTTTTTGGTTCAAGAGGGAATCACAGGAATCAGGCCGATGATGGGAGGAGGAAGGAGGATGCCACAGTGGGTTAGTGTGGAGAAGAAACCATGTGGTGAGGAGAAAAGACTCCAATAATGGCGTGGAATGGCCCAGATGAAAAATAAAAGCAAGTATTTATATGGAAGATAGTTCAGATGAGGATGATTAAGGCAGATGGCATTAGATGGGGGCTGGGAGATGGATGGTGAGGATATTGAGACAGTGTAAGTGAAATATCTGCCTGGCCAAGGTAAATAAAGCAATTATAAATCTAACAGGTGTCTGTTGGCTTGACTTTGTCCAGGTAATCATAGCTGCAGTGAGACCATGAACGCAATGGCCATAGCATGTCCAGAGACAGAGCTCCTCCCCCTCCTCCGGCTCTTTCATTCTTTTCCCCCTGCTGCTGCAATGGTCTCTAAGCCTTAGAGGTTTAGTGGTTGAGACAGATGTTCCACTTAGGGCTGAGCACAGTGCACAATAGTCACGTATTCTCAGCACTTTGACGTTTGAGTGTCTCTGTGTTGCTGCCACCCATTGCACAAAGAAGCTTCTGGCTTGGTTGAAAGCAGCACTAACCCATGTGCTGCCCTAGAGTACCGGAGAAAACCACCGGCCTTCTCTCACCGGCGATCGATGAGGCTGAGGCTCTCCAGGATGGGGCTCTGCCTTTCCAATAACTGGTACTGACCACTCAACCCATCTGGGCCCTGCCAACACTCAATAGCCACAGACAAGCGATGGTATGTGACCCCCCCAGCAAGGCCTTCCTGAGACCAGGGCCTCTTAAAACAGGATGTTTGTTCTGAGGCTGCCTCTCCTTCCAAGCCCGGTGCCACTGTCCCTGCCAGGAAGCGTGAGGAGTTCCGTCCGCCTGCAGGGCTTGGTTTGTTTGATGTGGCCTAGGACTGACCCAAATCATAGGTCACCCCAACATCCTCAATAGGATACATAAGTTCAGCAGAGAGCAAACGAAAATAGCACCGAGGCTTCAGAGGAAGCTGGAGAGCCCGTTTCTTTTATGTCGAAATTCTGTCTTTAAAGCTTTTGCTTTCATTCTTTTTAAATATGTGTGTCTGTGGGGTGGGTGTCTGGTGTGTGTGCAGGTGCCCAGGGAGGTTGGCTGCCCCTGGTGCTGGAGCTACATGCACTTGTAGGTCACCAACGTGATGCTGGGTCCTCCAGCAGAGCAGAGCATGCCCTTAACCCCTGAGCCACCTCTCCAGCAGACCCTCCCAGTTTACAAAGATTTTATGTCTTTGTAAAATTTCCTGGCTTTAGGATATGGTTCCTTCCCACAATGCAGAGCAGGAAGCCACCTGGTAGGAATGTGGCCGGCGGCTCTGGCTTCCTCTGTGAGGTTCCTCCGCTCCTATAAAGTCTGCTGGTATTCACTCTAACCATTTGCGTGATCACATACAAGGAGGACGTGGCTAAACAGGACCCCTTCACTCTTTCCTCTCCTTATAGTCTTGTAATTCTCACCTGAACACCTTCATAACAAATACACACACGCACACACAGCCACACACTACATCGCCACATGTCATAGATAACACAGCACACACACACACACACACACACACACATCACCCCATAAATATCACACACACACACACTCACACACGCTCACACACACACTATTGTTTGGAACATGAATGCAGCAAGTACCAGACTGTATTCTTTCTCAGGCTAGAACATTTCCCAGACCCCGGGTCAAAGGGAAATGTCCCTGGGGAAGGAAGAGGGGCTGAGCGGTCTCCTTATCTCACTATGAGTAAGTTCCTAGTTCCAGCCAAAGACGCTTTATTTTTTTTTTCTTCTTCTTCTTCAGCAACTGACAGCAATCTGTTTTCCCCTCCATTGAGCCCATTCCAGTTCTGTGTCATTTCACCAAGACCACTATCTCCAGTCAGTCAGGAAAGTCACTGGAAAATAAATACGTCCACCACCAGAACACACCATCTCGCTAAGAAAGACAGAAGATAGGGAGCTCTGCTGTCCCGAACCCCGTGAGGGACATGTTTTGTGCTTACAGAGCCTCCCCAGGGTCCGGCCACTAGAGCGGAGGAGGGAATGGGGAGGGTGGACCAGCTGTGCAGGTGGCCTTTCGGTCATCCCTTCTCTGGCAGTGAGCGAATCCTGCCCTGACTTCTTGGGTCAGAGCAGTAGCAGCAGCGTCACAGTCCTCAGGACAGGGATGAGAACCCAAGCTTCGAGCTACACAGAGAATAGCTGCTTTACACGTACAACAGGAGCCTGCCATCCCAGGACGTGAGACAGCGAAGCAGGGCTGTTCAAGGTCGTCCTCCGGCCACATGTCAAGTAGGAGGCCAGCCTGGGCCGCATGGGACCAAACCCAAACACTTCCCAGAAGGCCTGAGGTTGGAGCTGAGGACTAAGCCCTAGAACAGTTGTTCAAGTGAGGGTGGGGAATGTGTCCTAGAAGAAGAGATGGTACATGCAAAGGCCAGAGGAAAGAGACAAACAGACGTGATCAAAGAAGAGAAAAGCAATTGGATCTGGATTTTCAGAATCAAGTAGGAAAGGCAGAACCAACTTCAGAGTGGTCCTGCAGCAGGGCTGAGAACACCAAGATCAGGGTGTCCTGTCTCACACACAGGGGGGCCGGATGCTGGGCACACAGGATAGACAACTGCCATGTCATGGGCAGCATCTGGCCCAGCTTCGCGCAAGCCAGGAGGTACATGGACACCCAGGGAAGCAAGATGCCTTTCCACAGGCTCCACCCATCACTCCAGTGGGCGTGGGAAGTAAGCGTGGTAACTACTCTGGACAGCCTTAGCTTGGGTAATGAAAGGCTCTTACGAAGTTGGAGAATCCCCCATGATATAGAATTAGGGCCTGCAACTGAGAGGGACAGCCGTGTCTGCAGTCTGTTCTGGAGGCAAACACACAGAGCGCTAGCAGAGAGGCTGAGCACACTTCAGGAAGGCCAGGGCTCCTGGAGGGTTTATTTTATTATTTGTTTGTTTGTTTTATCTGTGTGTACATGTGGAAGTCAGAGAAAAGCCTCTAGCAGTCTGGTTTGTTGTTGTTGTTTCCTTCCCCATGGACATCCTGGGGAGAAAACCAGATTAACAGCAAGTGTCTTTTTCTTTTGTTTTGTTTAATTTTCTTTTTTTTTAAAGATGTATTTATTTATTATGTATACAATGTTCTATCTGCATGTACACCTATACACTGGAAGAAAGCACCAGCTCTCATTAAAGATGGTTGTGAGCCACCATGTAGTTGCTGGGAATTGAACTCAGGACCTTTAGGAAGAACAGCCAATGCTCTTATCCTCTGAGCAAAGTATTTTTACCCACTGAGCCATCTTGCCAGCCCCTGTCTTTTTTTTTTTTTTTTTTTTTTTTTTTTTTTTGTCCTTGAAAAGAAATGGACTAGAGAAATGGCTCAGAGGCTAGGAACACTGCTGCTCTTCCGGAGGACCTGAGTTAGTTTCCCAGCACCCACATGGCCACTCACAACTGCCTATAACTCCATTTCCAGGGTATCTGATACCCTCTTCAGACCTCTACCTGCATGCATATGGTGCACAGACATAGTTGCAGCCAAAACACCCACAAAAAACAACAACAAAAATTTTAAATTAAAAAAGGAAGAGTAAATAAAACAAAAGGAATATTTGCTGTGGATATAAACATGGTTTGGTTTTGGTCCCAGGTATGGCATGTGGGACTGATTCAGACTGTCCACAGCAGCAGACTCTTTGCCTTGGCTGGGCTCTGAGAGGAGCTCTTTGCCAGCTCCAGAGATTTAAGTCTGAGGAGTTTAAATCTCTCTCTGGAGAAAGAATAAATGCCAGAGACCAGAGAGTGGAGATGGAGAAAGAACAAGGCTTCTCCTGGTTGCTTCTGTGAAATAAGAAGTTGGAGATCTCCTGAAACAAGGATTGGACTGGCTCCAAGGAACCTGACGACCCTGACCCACAGGAAGCAGCTAAGAGAACTGCGCCCTTCTCCCACTAACCCTTTCTCTCTCCTGTCTGGTGTTGGAGTGCTGGAAGGAATTGGAATGGAGCAAAAACCAGTCTTCTTATAAATAATGATGAAAATCCCAACCTTTCTATTTTACCAATAAGGACTCAGAAGCTAGATGCTGGGGTGAAAACCTACTAGTTCAGAGAGGCAGAGAAATAACCAGTTAACCCTCCTTTTCAGCTCAGGTCCAGACGGAAAAAAATCCAAAAGCCTCCCTAGCTCAGCTGACAGCCCAGAAGCAAAGGCTAAAAAAAAAATCCCAAAGTTGAAGGCTTGATAGGTCAAAGCCGGAAAATCCAGGGAGCTGAGGAGCTGAAACCTAAGCTAAAGCTAGATCTTGAGCTAATCCCTTTCTTCTTCTCCATGCTGTCTTAAATATCCCTCAACCCAAAGTCCCTCCGACTCTTTAATCTCTTGTCATCTGGTTTCTAGCTCCTCCTCTTGACCTAGGCTTAACTTTATTACATCCTGTATACAGAGAGCGCTTAGATTAAAGGTATGTACTGGGCTGGGTGAACTACACCATAATCACCTGTTTACAAGAAACAGAAAGTTCTTAGATTAAAGGTGTGTGATAGGGCTCAACCACACCAAAGAAACAGGGTTTTACAGTTCACAATTTTGGGGATCACAATGGGATCAAATATCCTGCAGCAAATACTAAAATGTATTATTTTGTTTTTCTGTGATTGTGTGTTTTGTCTGCAAGTATGTCTGTGCACCTGGGAGGCCAGAGGAACTCATCCCCTAGAACTGGAATTACAGTTGATTATAAATCACCATGTTAGTTCTGGGAGACAAACTTGGGTTCTCTGAAAGAGCAGCTACCGATTTCCAATATCCAATTTCCAATTTCCAAAATACTGATTTCCAGCATCTTTTTCTTTTAAAAAATCTTATAACAAACATGTATTGACTGATCTGTATTTGTGTATTTGGGTGGAAGTGAGTGTGCCTCAGCGTGTGTGAGCACGTGTGTGGGGGTCAGAGAGCAGCTGGCCGTAGTCGGTTCTTTCGTAGTTGGTTCTGACGTGTGGGACCCAGAGCTCAGGTTGTCGGGTTTTGTGGCCTTTACCTGCTGAGCAGTCTCAATGTCCCAGAGCTTTTCCTAGTGGTGGAGATTTAATCGTCAGACCTCAGACCTAGCTGCATGTTAGAGCTGGAGGAAGTGAGGAAATACATAAGATCAAACTGCGTCATGTGCCTGTATGAAATTCACACCACATTAGTAAAGACATTACTCTAAGATGTACAAACCAAAACAAAAAAAAAAGTGTTGAGTATCGGTGAGAATGTAAGCTTAAGTGATGAGCCAACAACACTCGATTCAAATCAGCAGCTCTCCTAGCGGACCGGTAAAGACTGAGAGGGACACACATTCAGTGTCAGCACGCTGTGGACACAGATCATGCAGCGTAAAAATGCAGCGATGTTGCTGCTAGCTACCTGGAATCTAGAGGAAGCGTCCAGTCTAGGCACTGTGGGGATAATGAACAAAAGCAGGAAGATATTTGTATATGTGTGTGAATGCAGTATCCTCCAGAGAAGGAAAAGCTCGCTTTTAAATGGCGCATCTCCTGTCTTAGTCAGGGCTGCCAATGCTTTGATAAAACACCATGACCAAAAGCAGCTTGGGAAAGAATGGGTTTATTTGGCTTCCGCTTCCATATCACTGTTCATCAACAAAGGAAATCAGGGCAGAATCTAAAACACGGCAGGAACCTGGAGACAGGCGCCGATGCAGAGGCCATGGCGGGGTGCTGCTTACTGGCTTGCTCCTCATGGCTTGCACAGGAAGGATAGAACCCACCACTAGCCCAGGATTGGCACGTTGGTGAGCTGGGCGCTGCTACCTGAATAACTTTTAAGTGCTCCCCAGGTTGGCCCACAGCCTGATCTGATGGAGGCGTTTTCTCAACTGAGGTTCCTCCTCTCAGGTGACTCTAGACGGTATCAAGCTGACCTAAAACCAGCCAGCACTTTTACTTTTGTCTTCTGAGCCATCCTGCTGGCCCTGGACTTGCATTGTTAATTTCATAATAAAAAGCCAGTTTTTTTTCCTCTTTGACTTTCCTTCCTTTCTTCCCTCTCCCCTTTTATTTTCTTGAGGAAAGGTCTCTCTGTGTAGCCCTGGCTGCCCTGAAGCTCTCTGTGTAGAGCAGACTGGCCTCAGATTCACAGAGATACTCCTATCTCTGCCTCCCAAGTGCTGGAATTCAAGGTGTGTGTCACCATGTCTGGCCCTTATCTTTGTTTTCTTGGTATGTATGTGTGGTGTGTTCATGGTGTTTGTGTGTGCACGTACGTATATGGGCATAAATGAATGTGTGTGTATATACACGTGAAGGCTAAAGTTTGACACTAGGTGTCTTCAATCACATGCTGCTTTAATTTTTGAGACGGCATCCATCACTAAATGGAGCCTGCTGATTAGCTACATGGCCAGCGAGCCTCCCTCCTCTGCCTCCCCAGCTCTAGGGTTACAGTGTATCATCAAGCCCTGGGGACTCATGCCTGCACCTCCTTTATGTGGGGGGGGCTCACAGGTGTGTGTGTGTGTGTGTGTGTGTGTGTGATTATTCTCGAGTGTCTTAGAACTCTATCTGTAGACCAAGCTGGCATCAAGCTCACAACGATGGCCTGCCTCTGTCTCCCAAGGGCTGGGATAAAGGCATGCACTGCCACCGCCCACTGCCATCTCCCAATTCACTATCCGTTTAAAATGTATCTTTTTATTTGAAAAGTTTTGGATTTGCAGACACTTTTTTTTTTTTTGGAAGTGCTGGGGATTGAACCCCAGGTGTTGCATCTGCTAGGCAAGCACTCTGCCGCTGAGCTCCAACCTCCGTCTTCCTGAAACAGTCAGAACGCCACACCCAATTTTTCCTACTCTGCATCTTTTCTAACAAGGCACACTTGTGGCAATGAAGAAACCCACATTGGTGCCTTACAACTAAGATGCACGCTTTATTCAAGTGCCCTTAGCTGTACGTAATGCCCTTTGTTCTGAGAGTCCGCCCAGGACGCTGGCTCCCTCGGACTTTCCAGCTCCTTTTTGGTTCTTGTCCTTGCTTATTTATTTGTCATGTTCTTGACAGTTTGAGGGACACTCATTTGTAGTTATCCCTCAGCTGGGACTTCGCTGATGCTTTTCTTGGCTTCTCCTGAGGTGCAGGTCTCTGGGAGGAGGGCCACAGGGGTAAAGGCTGTTTTCCTCACACTATTGACACAGCTTATCACTTGGCCTTAATTTTGATTGCTTGGCTGAGGTTTCTTGCTGAGTTGCTCCACTGAAATTAAGATTTTTTTTTTTTCTCTCCCTCTTCTATTCTGTTGTTTGGAAGGAAGTCACTGTATATCCACACTGAAGGAGTGTGAAGAACAGAGCAGACTTAGCTCTGTCTCCTCACAGCCTGAATGACTTACTTGTTCTTGATGAGGGCTTTTTTTTTTTTCTCTCCTCTTAAGTTTTTATTCTATCATGTATTGTCATAGAGTTTCTACAGCTGTGACTAAAAATGCAATGACCAAAATTAACTTGGGGAGGAAATGGCTTATTTAATTTTATAGCCTATAGTCCATCGCCAAAGGATGTGAGGGCAGGAACTCAGGGCAGGAACCTAGAGGCAGGAACTGATGTAGGGGCCATGGAGAAATAATGCTCTCTAGCATTCTCCTTGGAGCTTGCTCAGCCTGCTTTCCTATAACACCCAAGACCACCTGCCCAGAGGTGGCACCGCCCACGGTGAGCTGGGCCCTCCCAGGTTAATCATCAATCGAAAACGTCCTACAGGCTCACCACCGGCCAGCCTGGTAGGGGTATTTTCTCCATTGAGGTTCCTTCTTCCCAGATGTGTGTCAAGCTGACATAAACTAGTCAGCATGTTTACCTGTTCCTAATCACGCTCCATCCTCAGGGTCAAACCTGGTGTTTGCTGGACGTTTTAGATGCAACCCCTATTGCTTTGTGTTGTTGCTTAGTTCTCTCCTGCTTTGGCTGGTGGGAGTTCCTTCTGCTTTTTCATCCCTCTGTCCCTCTTACATCTCCACATGCCGTGGCATCTTCTCAGCGTGTGTATGTGCTTGCATGTGTTTGTGAGCACATGCTTGGGAGCACTTCCATGTATGTGAGCCATGCTTGGGAGCACTTCTCTGTATGAGAGCACCTCCTTCCTTGTTGGCACTATAGGATGCTCCAGTATCTCCTCAGTGGGGTCTTTTTCCAGACAGAATCAGTTCTTCCTCCAACGAACCCTGGATCCTCTTATTAGAAAATGGTATTAGAAACCAGGATCTAAGCCAGGAGATGGTGGCACATGCCTTCAATCCCAGTACTCAGAAGGCAGAGGCAGGCAGAACTCAAAGATCATGGTGTCTTGAAGTGGCTGTTTCTGGCTTCTTTGAAGATTCAGTTGTGTCATGTGATGTTTTGCTGTAAGCTGCCCCATGCCCTGAAAACATCCATGGGTGGACTCTAGGGAGAGGAGATATACAGACAGTGAGAGAATGCTTTTTGGATCAACATCACTTCATTGGTCTTCGTTGTTCAACACTTCACTTCGCAATGAGAAATGTTCCAGAGAACTTCTCAGAGCAATCCAACTGAGTCTTGAGGCTTTCACTGACTTGTCCAAGTCACGGAGTCTTGCAGCCTCTGCTGAATCATGCTCGTTCATGTTGCTGCTTGGACTTGACTGCTGGTATCCGGACAATGAACAGTGGACTCACCCCAAGGAACTACATCTAAAAAGGTCTACAACCCCCTTTTCCTAATGACCTTCTTTCTCCCCTATGTCTGGTCAGTGGGCTGAAAGGGACATAGAAGCATTTTAAGAATCCTAAATAAAGTATATTTGTTGAAAAATACCTAAGCCTACAGTATCTCTTCACAGAACAATTAAGACAGAAGTTGGTACCAGGACTTGAGTGCTGGTGTGTTAGGCCTGACCATGCTGTTGTCTGGAAAAGTGTAGAAAAGTTTGGGATTTTGGACCAGAAAAGCAGTTAAATGTTTTACGTGGTACCTAATGGGCCATCTTGGTAGGAGCTTGCAAGCCAATAGTGCTGAGAGCAATGTAGGTGTGGTTCAAGGGGGCTGAACAAGCAAGTGCCCTACAGAGCATTTTTGTGATATTTTGACAAAGACTGTGGCTGCTTTGTGCCTTTGCCCTGAAAAAACAAATCTGTCTGAGGCCAAATGAAAGAGTTTTGGGTTAACGGCATTGGCAGGGAAGATTACAAAATAGTCTACTATTGACTGTGCCATGTGGTTATTGGTGGTCAATTTTATGCAGATCTATATTTAAAAAAGGAAGCAGGGCAAAAACAAATTTAAAAATGTACAGTTTGAGGAGAAAATGAGCACCAGGAAGTGTAATGTTGGAGCCAAGTCCTATGCTCAGGGGAGAAAATGTGTAAATAAAATTTTATAAGGGAGTGATAATCTCAGCGCAAGACACCACCCACATAATCCTACAGCCTGTGAGAGGAGAAACCTTGGGAATTTTCATGGCTTGGAAACCGACAAGTCAAAGCTTCCATAAATGCAGGTCATCAAGAGGGCCGACTTTCAGCCTAAGCAAGCAGGAGGACTTGGCAGCTTCCCTTTGTGCTTCTGGCTTACAAGTCCAGGATACAATACAGGAAGGGGGGTTATTGAATCTTCCTCCATGGGTAAGCTGCTGAGGTAAGGCGTTTGGCAGGGAAATCACTGCATGGGGGCCCAGAGAGGCCATTTCTCAAAGCTGTGACAGTAAAACCTGGATTGCACTGGGATCGTCAAGATGTCAGAGGTCCCAGAGCACTGGGATACTTGCTGAGGAGAGCTGTGGACCAGGTGTGAAACCTGCCCAGGAAGAGAAGTGTGTTTCAGTTAACAAAACTAAAAGTAGTTGAAGATCTGAAGAGTTCTTTGACATCAGACACGGAAATTAAAAGTTGGAGTTTGTACTGCTGAATTTTGGTCTTGCTTAGGTCTGGAATTTCCTCACTATACTCCCTTTCCTCCCTTTGGGATGAGAAGAAATGTATATTCTGTGCCATTGTGTGTCGGAAGAATGTATTGATTTTGGTTTTCACAAGGATTTACAATCAAGGAATCAAGTTGATGACCAGCATAGGTGGCACACACCTTTAATCCCAGCACTCATGATACAGAGGCAGTGGGATCTCTGGAGTTTGAGGCCAGCCTGGTCTACAGATTGAGTTCCAGGGCAGCCAGGGCTATGCAGAAAAACCCTGTCTCCAGAAACAAAAGAAAACAAGCAAATAAACAAAAGAAGGAGTTGTGTCTCAGAAGAGACTTTGGACTTTTAAACAGGGTTAAGACTGTTGGAGACTTTTGAAGTTGAACTGAATGCATTTTTTTTGCTTTATGATCTGATGACAAGCCTCTGGTGTCCAGGGGGTGGAAGCTGATGGTTTGAATGATGATGGCCTCCATAGGCTCAGATATGTGCACTCACTGCCCAGTTGATAACTGTTTGGAAGGGTTAGGAGGTTGGGCTTTGTTGGAGGAGGTGTGTCACTAGGGTAGGCTTGGAGGTTTCCAAAACCCACAGCAGGCTCAATCTCTCCTTCTCTAGCTTTCACTCTCTTGCTCTCTTGCTCTCTCAAATGCACTCTTTGATTCTTTCTCGCTCTCTTTATCTGTCTGCTGCCTGTGGATGGAGATGCCAAGCTCTCAGCTTCTTCTCTCGCCCCACATCTGCCTCTCTGCTACCCCACTCCTGCCATAATGATAACAGACTTGCCCTCTGAAACTGTGAGCAAGAACCCAGTTAAATATTTTCTTTCAGAAAACTTGCCTTGGTCAGAAGTGTCTCTTCACAGCAGAAGAACAGTAACTAAGACATAAGGTGTGATGATATGCACTGTTAGTCCCAGCACCAAAGAAGCAGAGGCAGAAAGGTCAGTAGTTCAAAACCAGCCTCAGCTACATAGTTTTAGGGGTTGGTCTGTTGCACTATGTGTTCAGGTGATGATTTCTGTGCCTGGAGATCTGGTTACAGTCTGGACATGGGCGTTGTCATTTTTATGCAGAATCTTCTGTATCGATGTTGTGTAAACATTGTTCCTCAGTTATCTCTGATTGTTTTGAAAAAAGAAACTGAGAGCCAATGACTGAACAGAGGAGACAGAGAGGTCCCAGTCGTGGGGTCTCAGGTAGGGACCACAAGGTTGGGGAGAAGAAAGAGGGAGAGGGAGAGGGAGAGAAAAGATGAGAACTGACCTGATGAAGCAGAAGCAGCCCAGGCAGGACCAATACGGCAAGTAATTCAGGGTGCATGGCCGGGAGTAGCCAGACTAGCATAAAGTTTTAGAATAGATGAATTAGCTGCCCACCTCTAGTACCTTAAAGCTTGTTGAATGAATCTAATAGGTCTCCATCCCGTTACCTGAGAGCTAGAGTGGGTGATTATAAAAGGTATTATGAAATTATACCCTATCATTTCAACATAGAAAGTTCAAGTTTAGCCTGGACTACATGGATCCTGTTTTAAAAAGGGTTGGGGGCAATGGTTACTACTATGTCCTTGACATAGTGTTCTCAGTGAATGACAGAAGAAGGCATTGGCACGAGGGCCTGTTTCCACCCCTGTGGGCCCAGGCTAAGGCACAGTCTCGGCTCTGAGCTCCTCGTTGGAAGCCTTTCATATCTTTTTGCATTCTGATGTTTCTCCTTACCTTACTCAACTCTATTCTCTTTCCTTTTAGTTCACAGGTGTTTTTCTCTGCAAAGCATCTCTCATACCTCTAACTGTGCCTTAATCTGTATTTTGTAGAGAACTCAAACCAGTTCAGCTTTAGACAGAATATACAAAGAGAGTTCCCCCTCCAAAAAAAAAGTCAATAATCAGAATGGCTGATAACCAAATATATTCTAAAAATAGACACAGGGGGCTGCAGAGATGGATCAATTAGTAATATATTGTTATACAAGCATGAGGGCCTGAATCTGGGCCTCTAGCATCCTGAAGAACAAGGCATGGCAGCACACTTGTGACCCAGCATTGGTGAGGCAAAGACAAGAGGATCCCCGGGAATTTCTGTCCAGACAGCCTATGTAAACTGTGGTGCTCCACATAGAGTGAAAGACTCTTCCTCAAAAACCAAGGTGGATAGCGACTGAGGAAGCCATCTGAGCTTGCCCACACACACACACACACACACACACACACACACACACACACACACACA